>NW_024734763.1:0-10082 GCF_018991925.1 Homarus americanus | reverse complement strand
TCTCCTGGTTTATGGTGACTCAAATAAAGCCAGCAGTAAGATGCCTCCAACATATATTAGTCCATGTTTGACCAATCTCTACCTGCTCTGGAACTTGGGGGTGGGGGTTTGTAGTGTTGTCTTCATAGCTTGGACCATGTCTACAACATGAATGACAGCAGAATGACCTGGTCTGGTATTCTAGTGATTCTGGAGCAGCTGTGCTAGCATTGTTGGCTCTATTGTTGCCCAGGTGTGGGAGCCCATCTTGCAGCAGTTGGAGTTGCTTTTGTAGTGATGCTATCTCCAGTGTCAAGATAACCATGGCCTCATGTGTGGTGAAAGCCCCCCATGTCTGTGAAAACTAGAAGGTACAATCTCTTGCTTGGCAGAGAAAGATGATCCCACAAGAGAGATTCACTAGTTAGGAGTGCACCCTGAAATATATACAGCTCCTCCCCGACTTACGACCACCCGCACGCACAACCTGCCTCAGTCGTACCAATATTTGGTCAAATTACGTATTTTCGAGTCCCAAAGTCAGTACACAGACAAAATTTTCGTTTGTAATTCACTTTAAAATGGCTGGCAAGCTTAAAAGTGAGTGTTTTGTGGTACTGAGAAGAAAAAGAGACACCCATTTTAGATTTTCTATGTATTATTTCAGCATTTCCGACTTACGACCATTTCGACTTATGACCTGGATTTGGGTCCCTAACCCCGTCATAAGTCGGGGAGGAGCTGTACTGACTTTACACATTTATAGATCTTGTATGGTAACTATGGGTTCTAGCCTGACAATGTTCCTGGGCTGGTTCAGGAGTGGTCTGGGGAACTCTCTGCTCACTCCATGGTATGTGGGATGTGGAGCATGTAAGCATTCTGATGGTGATGGAGCAAATGGTTGAGTGGGTACGTTACCTCAAAGGGGGCTTGGTTGGTAGTTTAAATTATATCTGACATCACCGATTAACTAGAAGAGTTTCTTATCTTCCTCCTTGGCAAAGCAGGGTAATAGTGAAGTTGACCTTGATGGGTTATTCTATATGAGCCTTGCTGTCTCTGCAATTTAGGTCATTTGCCAGGGAAACCTCATAGAAAAGTGTCTTAGACTTGTCTGAACTATTGGTTGCAAATATAAAATTCTCTAGATTTGGTTGATAGCAATAATAATAATAATAATAATGATACAAAGTAATAATAATAATAATATTAACAATGTATAAATTAATTGTAATGTAGTTAATTAAGGAGAGAGTTACATTAAATGAATTAACCTTAGCTATTGGAATTTATGAGAAACGACTACCACCAGGAGTTGTTCGATTTCGTTCATTTTTCCACATACTACAGTAAGTTCTTATTATCATAGTAGGAATTTTATAAGAGACGACAAATTTTTATTTCAATTACACATTTTTTTTATTTTATTTTTTCTCTATCTATGATCTTAAATCAGCTGTAGTGGGCAGGGCATGAAGGGTGAATTAAAGTGTGGGAAAAACATGGTGAAAAACTGATCATATGACACTAAAGTGATATCCCTATGTGCTTTGTACCTGAATAAATTAACTATTTACCTTAAATACTTGTACGAAAAAGCTGCCGAATCACCGAGTGTAGTCGGGTCTAGAGGCCCTACATACTGAGAGTAGCGACAAAGGCGGTCCCGTGTTTAAATATAAAACGCGGTTAGTGGACGCCATCCTGACACCACTGAGCCGCTTTGTTCACGTTGACCTGTGGAGTCACACATCATATTTGTGCTGGTATGTTTTAAGTCTGTGTTGTCATACACTAGGTGACCAGGTTCTCTAGGTGAGAAGCTCACTCTTATTTTCCATAGAAATCAGTATAAAATATAAGAGTTACACGAGAAATAAGAACAGATGAAGATTCCGTGTAACCTATTAAAAGTTGCGCGAGCATATTCTAGTCACTTATTATGCTTTATTTATTCCCCTTGTTTTATATAAGCTGTGTCCTTGTGTTATTCTTGCCTCTATGGGGTGCCACTGCCCCCAAGGTCCCTGCCAGGGGCTGTGGCGCCCCTATAGGCCCTCCTAGGGCCCGTGGCGCTGCTATGGGCCCTCCTAGTCGCAGTGGGTGCCTCTCCAGGGGCGACGGGGCCCCCAGGGGCCCTTCCACATGCGGCATCGCCCCAAAAACTTCATAGTTTTGTCGTACATTTTGCATTCGTCCAATAATCCCTTACTTAACTGTGATTGGTGGAATAAAAGGTAACATCATCAAATTACAGCCAATAGGAGAACAGAGCAATCAGTCTGCACAACACCCAAACTTATGCTTTGCTGTTAGATATTTATTCTCGTTTCACTATTTAAATTCTGGGAGATAAGACATTTTAAATAAATACATCGCCCCATAAAGAGTCCTGGGGGAAGCCACCGCCTCTGGAAGGGCCCCTGAAGGCGCCACCTCCGCTGGAAGGGCATCTGGGAGCACCAAGGTCCCTAGGAACGTACCTGGACGTGCCCCCGTCCCTGGAAAAAACCCTGAGGTCACCACTGTCCCTGTGAGTTTGGAGCATTACCGTTCCTGAGAGGCCCATGGAAACTTGGCTGTCTCTGGAGCGACGTCCCCAGGGGCTCTACCAAAGCCGTGGCGCCTTCAGGGGACCTTCCAGAGGCAGTGTCTCCTCCAGGGTCCCTGTATGGGGCGCCACTGCCCACAAGGACATTGCCAGGGGATGCGGCGCCCGTATGGGCCCTCCTACGGCCCGTAGCGCTGCTATTGGCCCTGCTAGTGGCAGTGGGTGCCTTTGCAGGGGCGGCAGGGTCTCTACCAGGGGCGATGGCGCCCCCAGGGGCGATGGCGCCCCCAGGAGCCCTTCCATATGCGGCATCGCCCCAAAAAATTCATAGTTTTGTCGTACATTTTGCATTTCTTCAGTAATCCCGTATTTAACTGTGATTGGTGGAGCAGGATGTAACATCATCAAATTACAGCCAATAGGAAAACAGAGCAATCAGTCAGCAAAACACCCCAACTTATGCTTTGCTGTTGGATATTTATTCTCGTTTTGCTATTTAAATTCTGGGAGATATGACGTTAAATAAATACACCGCTCATCGCATTTTCAGTATTATCGCAACCTGAACAATAAAAAGGAGAATAAATGTCCAACAGCAAAACATAAGTTGGGGTGTTGTGCTAATTGATTGCTCTGTTTTCCTATTGGCTGTGATTTGATGATGATACCTCTTATTCCACCAATCACAGTTAAGTAAGAGATTACTGGAAGAATGCAATATGTACGACACCACTATCCATTGTTTTGGGGCGCCGCCTCCCCTAGGAGGACCTAATGTGAGCCACAGGCCTTGGCAGGGTCCCTGGGAGCAGTTGCGCCCCATGAAGAGGCCTGGGGGGAGCCTCCGCCTCTGGAAGGGCCCCTGAAGGCGCCACGCCGCTGACAGAGCCTCTGGGAGCACCACGGTCCCTAGGAACGTACCGGGAGGCGCCCCCTTCCCTGGAAAAACTCCTGAGGTCACCGTTGTTCCTGTGAGGGCCCCTCGGGTCGCCAGTGCCCCTAGCAGGCCCCATGGAGGCGCCGCCGTGTCTGTGAGGGCCCCTTCGAGCGTTGCCGTCCCTTAGAGGCCCATGGAAACTCGGCTGTTACTGGAAGAGCCCCTGAGAACGCCGCCTTCCCTTAGAAAGCCCCTTGGATTGCTGTTGTCCCTAAGAGTGCCCCTGGTGGATCCAGCGCTCCTGGTGGATCCAGCTCCTCTGACAGGTCCCCTGTGGGTACCGCTGACCCTGAGAGGGCCCTGGGGGCGCCTCCGTGCCTGGCATGGCCAAGTGACCCTCACAGGGATAACATTGATCCCAGGGTCCCTTACAGGGACGGAAGCGCATTCAGGGATGTTCCCAAGGACTGCGAAGTCCCCAGGGGCTCTACCACAGCGGTGTCGCCTTCAGGGGCCCTTCCAGAGGCGGTGTCTCCCCTAGGGTCGCTCTATGGGGTGACACTGCCCACAAGGATGCTGCCAGGGGCTCTGGCGTCCCTAGGGGCCCTCCTAGGGCCCGCAGCGCTGCTATGGGCCCTCCTAGTCGCAGTGGGTGGCTTTCCAGGGGTGGCACTGTTTCTGACAGGGGCGATGCCGCCTTCAGGGGCCCTTCAACATGCGGCATCGCCCCAAAAACTTCCTAGTTTTGTTGTACATTTTGCATTCGTCCAGTAATCCCTTACTTAACTGTAATTGGTGGAATAAGAGGCAACGTCATCAAATTACAGCCAATAGGAGAACAGAACAATGATCAGCACAACAACCCAACTTATGCTTTGCTGTTGGATATTTATTCTCGTTTCACTATTTAAATTCTGGGAGATATCACGTTAAATAAATACACCGCCCATAGCATTTTCAGTATTATCGCAACCTGAACAATAAAAAGGAGAATAAATATCCAACAGCAAAACATAAGTTGGGGTGTTGGGTTGAAGGATTGCTCTGTTTTCCTATTGGCTGTAATTTGATGATGTTATCTCTTATTCCACCAATCACAGTTAAGTAAGAGATTACTGGAAGAATATAATATGTAAGACCCCACTATCCATTGTTTTGGGGCGCCGCCTCCTGTAGGAGGACCTAATGTGAGCCACAGGCCTTGGCAGGGTCCCTGGGAGCAGTGGCGCCCCATAAAGAGGCCTGGGGGGAGCCACCGCCTTTGGAAGGGCCCCTGAAGGCGCCACTGCACCTGGCAGGGCCTGTGGGAGCACCACGGTCCCTAGGAACGTACTTGGAGGCGCCCCCGTCCCTGGAAGCGCCACTGCAGTCACTGCTGTCCCTGTGAGGGCCCTTGGGTCGCCAGCGCCCCTAGCAGGGCCCATGGGGGCGCCGCCGTGTCTGTGCGGGTCCCTAGGAGCGTTTTCGTCCCTGAGAGGCCCATGGAAACTCGGCTGTTTCTGGAGGAGCCCCTGAGAACGCCGCCTTCCCAGAGAAGGCCCCTAGGATTGCCGTTGTCCCTAAGAGCGCCCCTGACAGGTCCCCTGGGGGCACCGCCGACCCTGAGAGGGCACTGGGGGTGCCTCCGTGCCTGGCATGGCCAAGTGACCCTCAGAAGGATAACGGCGATCCCACGGTCCCTTACAGGGACAGAGGCGCCTTCATGGGTGTTCCCAGGGACTGCAACGTCCCCAGGGGCTCTACCTCAGCGGTGGCTCCTTCAGGGGCCCTTCCAGAGGCGGTGTCTCCCCTAGGGTCCCTCTATGGGGCGCCATTGCCCACAAGGACCCTGCCAGGGGCTGTGGCGCCCCTATGGGCCCTCCTAGTCGCAGTGGGTGCTTTTCCTGGGGCGGCAGGGTCTCTGCGTGGGGCGACAGTGCCACCAGGGGCCCTTCCACATGCGGCATCGCCCCAAAAACTTCATAGGTTTGTCGTACATTTTGCATTCGTCCAGTAATCCCTTACTTAACTGTGATTGGTGGAATAAGAGGTAGCGTCATCAAATTACAGCCAATAGGAGAACAGAGCAATTAGTCAGCACAACACCCCAACTTATGCTTTGCTGTTGGATATTTATTCTCGTTTCACTATTTAAATTCTGGAAGATATGACGTTAAATAAATACACCGCCCATCGCATTTTCAGAATTATCTCAACCTGAACAATGAAAAGGAGAATAAATATCCAACAGCAAAACATAAGTTGGGCTGTTGTGCTAATTGATTGCTCTGTTTTCCTATTGGCTGTAATTTGGTGAAGTTACCTCTTATTCCACCAATCACAGTTAAGTAAGAGATTACTGCAAGAATGCAATATGTACGACACCACTATCCATTGTTTAGTGGTGCCGCCTCCCCTAGGAGGACCTATTGTGAGCCACAGGCCTTGGCACAGTCCCTGGGAGCAGTGGCGTCCCATAAAGAGGCCTGGGGGGAGCCACCGCCGCTGGAAGGGCCCCTGAAGGTGCCACGCCGCTGGCAGGGCCTCTGGGAGGGCCTCTGGGAGCACCACATTTCTTACGGCCGTACTTGCAGGCGCCCCAGCCCCTGGAAAAACCCCTGAGGTCACCGTTGATCCTGTGAGGGCCCCTCGGGTCGCCAGTGCCCCTAGCAGGCCCCATAGGGGCGCCGCCGTGTCTGTGAGGGCCCCTTCGAGCGTTGCCGTCCCTAAGAGGCCCATGGAAACTCGGCTGTTACTGGAGGAGCCCCTGAGAACGCCGCCTTCCCTTAGAAAGCCCCTTGGATTGCTGTTGCCCCTAAGAGTGCCCCTGGTGGATCCAGCTTCTCTGACAGGTCCCCTGGGGGTACCGCTGACCCTGAGATGGCCCTGGGGGCGCCTCCGTGCCTGGCATGGCCAAGTGACCCTCACAGGGATAACATTGATCCCAGGGTCCCTTACAGGGACGGAAGCGCATTCAGATATGTTCCCAAGGACTGCGACGTCCCCAGGGGCTCTACCACAGCGGTGTCGCCTTCAGGGGCCCTTCCAGAGGCGGTGTCTCCCCTAGGGTCGCTCTATGGGGTGACACTGCCCACAAGGATGCTGCCAGGGGCTCTGGCGTCCCTAGGGGCCCTCCTAGGGCCCGCAGCGCTGCTATGGGCCCTCCTAGTCGCAGTGGGTGACTTTCCAGGGGTGGCAGGGTTTCTGACAGGGGCGACGCCGCCTTCAGGGGCCCTTCAACATGCGGCATCGCCCCAAAAACTTCCTAGTTTTGTTGTACATTTTGCATTCGTCCAGTAATCCCTTACTTAACTGTAATTGGTGGAATAAGAGGTAACGTCATCAAATTACAGCCAATAGGAGAACAGAGCAATGATCAGCACAACAACCCAACTTATGCTTTGCTGTTGGATATTTATTCTCGTTTCACTATTTAAATTCTGGGAGATATCACGTTAAATAAATACACCGCCCATCGCATTTTCAGTATTATCGCAACGTGAACAATAAAAAGGAGAATAAATATCCAACAGCAAAACATAAGTTGGGGTGTTGTGCTAATTGACTGCTCTGTTTTCCTATTCGCTGTAATTTGATGACGTTACCTCTTAGTCCACCAATCACAGTTAAGTGAGAGATTACTGGAAGAATGCAATATGTATGACACCACTATCCATTGTTTTGGGGCGCCGCCTCCCCTAGGAGGACCTATTGTGAGCCACAGGCCTTGGCAGGGTCCCTGGCAACATTGGCGCCCCATAAAGAGGACTAGGGGGAGCCACCGCCTCTGGAAGGGCCCCTGAAGGCGCCACGCCGCTGACAGGGCCTCTGGGAGGACCTTTGGGAGCACCACGGTCCCTGGGAACGTACCTGGAGGTGCCCCCGTCCCTGGAAAAACTCCTGGGATCACCGCTGTCCCTGTGAGGGCTCCTTGGGTCGCCAGTGCCCCTAGCAGGGCCCATGGGGGCGCCGCCGTGTCTGTGAGGGTCCCTAGGAACGTTGCCGTCCCTGAGAGGCCCATGGAAACTCGACAGTTTCTGGAGTAGCCCCTGAGAACGCCGCCTTCCCTAAGAAAGCCCCTAGGATTGTCGTTATCCCTACGAGCGTCCCCTGTGGATCCAACTCCCCTGGTGGATCAAGCGCCCCTGACAGGTCCCCTGGGGGCACCGCCGACCCTGAGAGGGCCCTGGAAGAGCCTCCATGCCTGGCATGGCCAAGTGATCCTCACAGGGATAACGTAGATTCCAGGGTCCCTTGCAGGGACGGAAGCGCTTTCAGGGGTGTTCCCAGGGATGGCGACGTCCCCAGGGGCTCTACCACAGCGGTGGCAACTTCAGGGGCCCTTCAGAGGTGGTGTCTCCCCCAGGGTACCTCTTTGGGGCGCCACTGCCCTCAATTTCCCTGCCAGGAAATGCGGCGCCCCTATGGGCCCTCCTAGGGCCGCGGCGCTGCTATGGGCCCTCCTAGTCGCAGTGGGTGCCTTTTCAGGGGCGGCAGGGTCTATGCCAGGGGCGACGGCGTCCCCAGGGGCCCTTCCAGATGCGACATCGCCCCAAAAATTTCATAGTTTTGTCGTACATTTTAAGCCTGTCCAGTGGGTCTCTTTATTTATTCGTGATTGGTGGAACATAACGTCATCAAATTGCTGTTAATAGGGAGGGGACAGCAGTTAAGTCACCAGCATTATTCCTCTGGTCTTTGGCGCTTTGCTGTTGGATATTTATTCTCGTTTCACTATTTAAATTCTGGGAGATATGACGTTAAATAAATACACCGCCCATCGCATTTTCAGTATTATCGCAACCTGAACAATGAAAAGGAGAACAAATATCCAACAGCAAACCATAAGTTGGGGTGTTGTGCTAATTGACTGCTCTGTTTTCCTATTCGCTGTAATTTGATGACGTTACCTCTTAGTCCACCAATCACAGTTAAGTGAGAGATTACTGGAAGAATGCAATATGTATGACACCACTATCCATTGTTTTGGGGCGCCGCCTCCCCTAGGAGGACCTATTGTGAGCCACAGGCCTTGGCAGGGTCCCTGGCAACATTGGCGCCCCATAAAGAGGACTAGGGGGAGCCACCGCCTCTGGAAGGGCCCCTGAAGGCGCCACGCCGCTGACAGGGCCTCTGGGAGGACCTTTGGGAGCACCACGGTCCCTGGGAACGTACCTGGAGGTGCCCCCGTCCCTGGAAAAACTCCTGGGGTCACCGCTGTCCCTGTGAGGGCTCCTTGGGTCGCCAGTGCCCCTAGCAGGGCCCATGGGGGCGCCGCCGTGTCTGTGAGGGTCCCTAGGAACGTTGCCGTCCCTGAGAGGCCCATGGAAACTCGACAGTTTCTGGAGTAGCCCCTGAGAACGCCGCCTTCCCTAAGAAAGCCCCTAGGATTGTCGTTATCCCTACGAGCGTCCCCTGTGGATCCAACTCCCCTGGTGGATCAAGCGCCCCTGACAGGTCCCCTGGGGGCACCGCCGACCCTGAGAGGGCCCTGGAAGAGCCTCCATGCCTGGCATGGCCAAGTGATCCTCACAGGGATAACGTAGATTCCAGGGTCCCTTGCAGGGACGGAAGCGCTTTCAGGGGTGTTCCCAGGGATGGCGACGTCCCCAGGGGCTCTACCACAGCGGTGGCAACTTCAGGGGCCCTTCAGAGGTGGTGTCTCCCCCAGGGTACCTCTTTGGGGCGCCACTGCCCTCAATTTCCCTGCCAGGAAATGCGGCGCCCCTATGGGCCCTCCTAGGGCCGCGGCGCTGCTATGGGCCCTCCTAGTCGCAGTGGGTGCCTTTTCAGGGGCGGCAGGGTCTATGCCAGGGGCGACGGCGTCCCCAGGGGCCCTTCCAGATGCGACATCGCCCCAAAAATTTCATAGTTTTGTCGTACATTTTGCATTCGTCCAGTAATCCCTTACTTAACTGTGATTGGTGGAACAAGATGTAACGTCATCAAATTACAGCCAATAGAAGAACAGAGCAGTCAGTCAGCACAACACCCCAACTTATGCTTTGCTGTTGGATATTTATTCTCGTTTCACTATTTAAATTCTGGGAGATATGACGTTAAATAAATACACCGCCCATCACATTTTCAGTATTATCGCAACCTGAACAATGAAACGGAGAAAAAATATCCAACAGCAAAACATAAGTTGGGGTGTTGTGCTAATTGAGTGCTCTGTTTTCCTATTGGCTGTAATTTGATGACGTTACCTCTTATTCCACCAATCACAGTTAAGTAAGAGATTACTGGAAGAATGCAATATGTACGACACCACTATCCATTGTTTTGGGGCGCCGCCTCCCCTAGGAGGACCATTTGTGAGCCACAGGCCTTGGCAGGGTCCCTGGGAGCAGTGGCTCCCGATAGAGAGACCTGGGGGGGGAGCCACCGCCTCTAGAAGGGCCCGAAGTCTCCAAGCCGCTGGCAGTGCGTCTGGGAGGGCCTCTGGAAGCACCACGGACCCTAGGAAAAGTACCTGGAGGCGCCCCCGTCCCTGGAAAAACACCTGGGGTCACCGCTGTCCCTGTGAGGGCCCATCGGGTGGCCAGCGCCCCTAGCAGGACCCATGGGGGCGCCGCCGTTTCTGTGAGGGTCCCTAGGAGCGTTGCCGTCCCTGAGAGGCCCATGGAAACTCAGCTGTTTCTGGAGGAGCCCCTAAGAACGCCGTCTTCCCTGAGAAAGCCCCTAGGTTTG
>NW_024734762.1:0-12924 GCF_018991925.1 Homarus americanus | reverse complement strand
GGGAAGTGGATTTTCGAATTTTGGGGGAAATATTACCTAATTTTGCGCAGTAGATTATCATAGAAAACGGGAACTTTGTATCATAAAAAATGGGAAATATCTACTTTCCGGGAAAGTTGGTTATCTACTTTCCCGAAAAGTAGACAGATTTTCTACTTTTTGGGAAAGTAGATTATCCACTTTTCGGGGAAGAAGATTTTCGAATTTAGGGGTAAATATTACCTAATTTTGCGAAGTAGATTATCATAGAAAACGGGAAATTTGTATCATAAAAAACGGGAAATATCTACTTTCCGAGAAAGTTGGTTATCTACTTTCCCGAAAAGTAGATAGATTTTCTACTTTTCGGGAAAGTAGATTATCGACTTTTCGAGGAAGTAGATTTTCGAATTTTGGGGAAAATATTACCTAATTTTGCGAAGTAGATTATCATAGAAAACGGGAAATTTGTATCATAAAAAACGGGAAATATCTACTTTCCGAGAAAGTTGGTTATCTACTTTCCCGAAAAGTAGATAGATTTTCTACTTTTCGGGAAAGTAGATTAGCGACTTTTCGTGGAAGTAGATATTCGAATTTTGGGGGAAATATTACCTAATTTTGCGAAGTAGATTATCATAGAAAACGGGAAATTTGTATCATAAAAAAGGGGAAATATCTACCTACCGTGAAAGTTGGTTATCTACTTTCCCGAAAAGTAGATAGATTTTCTACTTTTCGGGAAAGTAGATTATCGACTTTTCGGGAAAGTAGATTTTCGAATTTTGGGGGAAATATTACCTAATTTTGCGAAGTAGATTATCATAGAAAACGGAAAATTTGTATCATTTAAAAGGGGAAATATCTACTTTCCGGGAAAGTTGGTTATCTACTTTCCCGAAAAGTAGATAGATTTTCTTCTTTTCGGGAAAGTAGATTATCGACTTTTCGGGGAAGTATATTTTCGAATTTTGGGGGAAATATTACCTAATTTTGCGAAGTAGATTATCATAGAAAACGGGAAATTTGTATCATAAAAAATGGGAAATATCTATTTTCCGGGAAAGTTGGTTATCTACTTTCCCGAAAAGTAGATAGATTTTCTTCTTTTCGGGAAAGTAGATTATCGACTTTTCGGGGAAGTATATTTTCGAATTTTGGGGGAAATATTACCTAATTTTGCGAAGTAGATTATCATAGAAAACGGAAAATTTGTATCATTTAAAAGGGGAAATATCTACTTTCCGGGAAAGTTGGTTATCTACTTTCCCGAAAAGTAGATAGATTTTCTTCTTTTCGGGAAAGTAGATTATCGACTTTTCGGGGAAGTAGATTTTCGAATTTTGGGGGAAATATTACCAAATTTTGCGAAGTAGATTATCATAGAAAACGGGAAATTTGTATCATATTAAATGGGAAATATCTACTATCCGGGAAAGTAGATTATCGACTTTTCGGGGAAGTAGATTTTCGAATTTTGGGGGAAATATTACCTAATTTTGCGAAGTAGATTATCATAGAAAACGGGAAATTTGTATCATAAAAAATGGGAAATATCTACTTTCCGGGAAAGTTGGTTATCTACTTTAGATAGATTCCAATTTTAGAAATATTTAATTGCAGAAATAGATTATCATAGAAACGGAAATTTGTATCATAAAAAACAGGAAATATCTATCAGAAAGTAGATTATCGACTTTTCTCGGAAGTAGATTTTCGAATTTTGTGGGAAATATTACCTAATTTTGCGAAGTAGATTATCATAGAAAACGGGAAATTTGTATCATAAAAAATGGGAAATATCTACTTTCCGGGAAAGTTGGTTATCTACTTTTCCGAAAAGTAGATAGATTTTCTACTTTTCGGGAAAGTAGATTATCGACTTTTCGGGGAAGTAGATTTTCGAATTTTGGGGGAAATATTACCGTAATTTTGCGAAGTAGATTATCATAGAAAACGGGAAATTTGTATCATAAAAACTGGGAAATATCTACTTTCCGGGAAAGTTGGTTATCTACTTTCCCGAAAAGTAGATAGATTTTCTACTTTTCGGGAAAGTAGATTAGCGACTTTTCGGGGAAGTAGATATTCGAATTTTGGGGGAAATATTACCTAATTTTGCGAAGTAGATTATCATAGAAAACGGGAAATTTGTATCATAAAAAAGGGGAAATATCTACTTTCCGGGAAAGTTGGTTATCTACTTTCCCGAAAAGTAGATAGATATTCTACTTTTCGGGAAAGTAGATTATCGACTTTTCGGGGAAGTAGATTTTCGAATTTGGGGGGAAATATTACCTAATTTTGCGAAGTAGAATATCATAGAAAACGGGAAATTTGTATCATAAAAATGGGAAATATCTACTTTCCGGGAAAGTTGGTTGTATCTACTTTCTGGCTCAAACAAATATTCTACTTTTCGGGAAAGTAGATTTCAAACTTTCGGGAAGTAGATTTTCGAATTTTGGGGAAATATTACCTAATTTTGCGAAGTAGATTATCATAGAAAACGGGAAATTTGTATCATAAAAACGGGAAATATCTACTTTCCGGGAAAGTTGGTTATCTACTTTCCCGAAAAGTAGATAGATTTTCTACTTTTCGGGAAAGTAGATTATCGACTTTCGGGGAAGTAGATTTTCGAATTTCGGGGAAATATTACCTAATTTTGCGAAGTAGATTATCATAGAAAACGGGAAATTTGTATCATAAAAACTGGGAAATATCTACTTTCCGGGAAAGTTGGTTATCTACTTTCCCGAAAAGTAGACAGATTTTCTACTTTTCGGGAAAGTAGATTATCGACTTTTCGGGGAAGTAGATTTTCGAATTTTGGGGAAAATATTACCTAATTTTGCGAAGTAGATTATCATAGAAAACGGGAAATTTGTATCATAAAAAACGGGAAATATCTACTATCCGGGAAAGTAGATTATTGAAGGTTACTAGTGTGCCCTGAAGAATGCAGTGATGGCTAGGGAAACACTGAGTAACACTGAGTTCGTTTATTGTGGATGAGAGGAATACAAGCGGTGACCAGCATGTGCCAAGCACAGCTCACACGGTCAGAGTGAGGCGCCTTGCCATATGGCAGCCTCGTGGCAATGTTGCCACATAACACGTGCAGTGTTGCCACGTGATAATATATATGAATGCTACTCGGCACAGTAGCTTATGTACAGGGTTGCTACTTGGCACAGTAGCTTATATACATAACCTACATCTCCCTCCCCCCTCACGCTCATAGTCTTTGTCTTGAGCGGACGTCTTAGTCCTAAGTCGCTCCGAGCGTCGAGGTGCACTGTGGGGCGGATCCTCGTGAGGTGTAGGTGACTCGTCCTCGGTCAGGGGGCCAGCAGCATGGGGTGGGACTGGCCGGACGAAGCGGCGGTTCCTCCACCAGACACGGCCGCTCGGCATCCTGACCTTGTAGTCCCGCGACCGGCCGATGCCCATCACTATGCCCACCTTGTCCCAACGTGTCGTCGTCGGGTCCTGGACGCGGGCAAGGGCACCAATCTCCAGTGGCTGAAGAGGGCGGGCACGGTCGTCATACCGAGCCTTGGCGCCCTGGGCACGTGAAGCGGCGCGGCGGTCACAGCTCTCGGCTCTGGTCTGCCACTCCTTCGCAAAGGCCTTGGCGTGTGCAGGAACGCAAGAGCGGAGAGGGTGACCATACAGGATCTGGGCAGGGGAGCGTCCTGTGTGGGTGGGAGTATTACGTAACTCCAGGAGTCCTTTGTCAAACGCCTCACAGTCTATGTTGCCTGAAGGGGCCACCTTGAGGATGAGGTGCTTGACTGTCTTGACTGCAGCCTCAGCATGGCCGTTTGACTGTGGGTTGTGGGGTGTTGATGTGGCGGACTCCCCAACGCTCCAGGAATCCTGTGAAGTCCCGGCTGGTGAACTGTGGCCCACCGTCCGTCCGCAGACGTACGGGGACGCCCAGGTCACGAAAGAGGTGCCGGAAGTGGCGAATGGTGGCCGCGGATGTCGTGTCCGAGCCACAGATTACCACCACAGGCCAGCCAGAGAGTCGGTCGGCGACAACTAGGAAATGTTTCCCAGCTGTGCTGAAGAAGTCAGCCGACACGGACTCGAAGGGCCTGGTGGGTTCGTCGTCGCACAAGAGGGGCTCTTGCTGTTGACTGGGCTGCATGATCTGGCACGGCTCACAGGCACGGACCGTATTGACGATATCCGCGTCAATGCCGGGCCAGTACACAGCCTGCCTTGCGCGGCGCTTGGTGGCCTCTGCTCCACGATGGCTGTCGTGTAAGCGGGTCAGAACGCGACGACGGAGAGCTGCAGGGACGACCACACGGGCACCGTACAGGACGAGGTCCCCATCTGCGTAGAGGTCCTCACGTATCTTCCAATACGGGCGTAGGGCGTTGTGGAGGTCAAAACGGTCGTGAGGGAACCCAGTCCTCACACTCTCCAAGAGCTGAGTGTAGGAGGGGTCGTCGCGTGCCGCGGTCCGTAGTTCCTCGAGGGCCAGATCGCCGTCGGGTGGCGACACTGAGGCCTGGGTGCTGGCGAGGGACTGTACGGCCTGCAAGGTGACGATGTTGCTGACGGAGAAACCGGCCTCGGTGCTGAGCATCTCGTCTTCAGGTGTAGGGCGGCTGACTGGGGAGCGGGAGAGGGCATCCGGGATGCACAACTCCTTACCTGCGCGCCAAGCTGCGGTGAAGACGAAGGCCAAAATCTTCTCCTTCAGGCGCTGGAGGCGGGGATTCTCGATGGCGTCCAGCGAATAGTGGTTAAGAATGGGGACCAAGGGCCTGTGGTCTGTGATGAGGTCGAAGTGCTGTAGGCCAATCAAGTAGAACTTGCACTTCGATAAGGCCCATACCACTGCCAGCAGCTCCAGCTCGATGGTAGCGTAGCGAGACTCAGCATCGGTGAGGAAGCGAGAGCCACACTGTACGAGCCGGTACTTTCCTCCACCGTGATCCTGGAGAAGGGCGTAACCAACCCCGTACAGGCGCGAGGCGTCTGTCTGGAGGACGGTGGGGAGCGCTGGGTCGAAAGTAGCGAGGATAGGTGGACTTGACAGGGCCTCCTTCACCTTATGAAAGGCGAGGTCGTGGTCAGGGGTCCACGTGAACGTCCTCTTGGGGCTCATCAGGGGGCGGAGAGGCCCGGCAGCGGCGGAGACGTCAGGGGAAAATTCTGCCAGCTGGTTCACCAGGCCCATGAAAGACCTGAGATCCGTAAGGTTGGCAGGTTTCGCAAAGTCCGCTATGGCGCGAACTTTCTCCGGGTCCGCAGCAATGCCATCCCTTGAGAGTCGGTAGCCGCAGAAAGACACTGCAGGTGCGGCCAAGACGAACTTCTCGGCATTCAGAGTGATGCCGTGCGTCCTACACCTGGTCAGTACCTCGTCGATGCGGCGAAGATGCGTCAGGTAGTCCTCATCGTAAAGGAGGACGTCGTCCACTACCTTCACCAGTTGGTCACGCCTTGAAGTGCCATGTCACCACGGAGACAGAAGGCGTCCCCCGTAGCAGCGAATCCCATAGGGCCACGGCAGTAGCGGAAGCGTCCGTAAGGCGTGATGAAAGTGGTCAGTGGCTGATCCTCCTTCCTTCAGTGGGATCTGCCAGTAACCACAGAGGGCGTCCATCGTCGAGAAGTGCCGTACCTTCGGATCCACACTCCGTATAGCTGCAAAAGGTGTGGGTGAAGGGTGGGCGGGACGGGACACCTGGCTGTTAAGCTTAGACAAGTCGGTAGTAATCCGCACTCCACCGTTAGTCTTAGCCACAGCGACTAGAGGGTGGCACCAAGGGGATGGGTCGTCACCAACGGGTACGATGACACCCTGGGCCACCATGGAATCCAGTTCCTTCTTGACTGAATCCCTGAAGGCGAGAGGAATCAACCGGGGAGTGTGTATGGCAAACGGCAGTGCATCTTCCCGCAGGTGTATCCTCATAGGCGGACCCGCCATAGCCTTCAGTGGCGCGGTCCGTAGGGCCTCCTTTGTCACCAGCACATCCGAGTACTCCTTCAGGAAGTAGGCCCTTGCGGCTGAAGGAGACGTCTCGCTGTGAAGAGGAAGCAGCCGTGACTTGGGTGGAGGCGGGGAGGGAGTGGACGCGGGTTCTGGGCAGCTCTGTGTGGCAGCGCCAGGCGCGTCGCTCGTCGACTCACGCACCCTGCTGGCGGTGTAACGAGCAGCTGGGATCTGCTCGGGAAAGTCTCTGGGCACCACGCCTAACTCCTTGCAGTGCTCCCACGACAACAAGGGTGTAGCGAGAGTAGGCTGCACGTCGATCCATCCGTGATACGACCTGTCGCCGTAGGTGATCTCTGCTTGAAAGGAGCCCACAGCGTCCGGCATCTGGGAACCGTCCGCATTGTAGTACTGCAGCTGCGGCGGTGGTCCCAGGCTGCGTTTGGTGAGGCCCAGTTTCTGGAGGTGCTTCAACCCAATCACCGTAGTATCGGCGCCGGTGTCCGGTATCACCTCGATGTGACCCGACACATCACCGTGTGTGACGGCGACGCGGATAGTAGGGGAAGGGGTAGCCCTGGGGCGTGTGGTCGATTCCACCCTCCTGATGTGACTCCGCTGCTGCTTGGGGCTGCGTGGGCCATCTGGAGGGGGCTGTGTGCGAACCACCCCGAGGGAAGTGCGCTGCTGTCCTCCTCGTCTCGGGCTTTTGGGCTTGGGTTGGCGGCAGCACTTGTCGTAGTGTCCATAGCGACCGCAGGCCTGACACTTGTGGCCTCGTGCAGGGCACCTGTCTGTGTTAGACCAGTGGCCCTTACGGTCACATCCACGACACAGTGCATCGGCGGCCGGGCAAGTCTTGGGGCTGTGCTGCTTTCCACAGCTGCCACAGGAAGCACTAGGCGGAGGCGTGGAAGAACGTGTGGCAGCCTTCGCGTTGTTGGCCGCCTTCTTATCCTTCTTGTATTGTGAGATAGCTCTCACAGCAGGTGGGGCCCGTAAGGCAGAGGTGGCGGACTTGGTGGCCTCGTATGACCGACATTCAGTCACTACCACCTGGAGTGTGGAGGAAGCGTCCAGGGGGATGAGTCGCTGCATCAACTCTTCGTGCCTGACACCTGTCAAGATCCCGTGCTTGATCCAGGCTTCCTCACATTCCCGGCTGTGCGCCTTGCAGACGTCGATCTCCTCTGACAAACTCTTCAAACGTACAAAAAAGTCGTCAAAGGATTCGTTCTCCGCCTGCTTGCAGCTGGTGAAGGCACGGCGACGCAAAGCCTCGTTGTTCCGACCCTTAACGTGCTCCTGTAAAAGGTCGAGCACATCCGTCACTGAAGAGGTAGAATCGGGAGGCACTCGCAACGTGTGCTCCAAAACTCTCTGGGTCTCCAGCGACAAACACATCCGCAGTTGGATGAGCTGTTTGTTTGGAGGCATGCTGTCAAGGTCCACCATCGTGGAGTAATCTGTCCAACGCCGCCTCCACTCACGAAAAAGCTGAAACGTGACGTCTGGTGAGAGGGCGGGTGGGGGTTGAACAGATGCCTTGGGAGCTGCAGGACGCTGGTGTGGTGGAGGAGGGAGTGTACTGGTGCCTTGAAGCGCGCTACCTGCGAGTGAGGGAGGGTGGGTTGGGTATCTACTTTCCCGAAAAGTAGATAGATTTTCTTCTTTTCGGGAAAGTAGATTATCGACTTTTCGGGGAAGTAGATTTTCGAATTTTGGGGGAAATATTACCTAATTTTACAAAGTAGATTATCATAGAAAACGGGAAATTTATATCATAAAAAACGGGAAATATCTACTTTCCGGGAAAGTTGGTTATCTACTTTCCCGAAATGTAGATAGATTTTCTACTTTTGCGGGAAAGTAGATTATCGACTTTTCGGGGAAGTTGATTTTCGAATTTGGGGGAAATATTACCTAATTTTGCGAAGTAGATTATAATAGAAAACGGGAAATTTGTATCATAAAAAATGGGAAATATCTACTTTCCGGTAAAGTTGGTTATCTACTTTCCCGGAAAGTAGATAGATTTTCTACTTTTCGGGAAAGTAGATTATCAACTTTTCGGGGAAGTAGATTTTCGAATTTTGGGGGAAATATTACCTAATTTTGCGAAGTAGATTATCATAGAAAACGGGAAATTTGTATCATAAAAAATGGGAAATATCTACTTTCCGGGAAAGTTGTGTATCTACTTTCCCGAAAAGTAGATAGATTTTCTACTTTTCAAGAAAGTAGATTATCGACTTTTCGGGGAAGTAGATTTTCGAATTTTGGGGGAAATATTAACCTAATTTTGCGAATTATTTTATCATAGAAAACGGGAAATTTGTATCATAAAAAATGGGAAATATCTACTTTCCGGGAAAGTTGGTTATCTACTTTCCCGAAAAGTAGACAGATATTCTACTTTTCGGGAAAGTAGATTATCCACTTTTCGGGGAAGTAGATTTTCGAATTTTGGGGGAAATATTACCTAATTTTGCGATGTAGATGATCATAGAAAACGGGAAATTTATCATAAAAAACGGGAGATATCTACTTCCGGGAAAGTTGGTTATCTACTTTCCCAAAAAGTAGATAGATTTTCTACTTTTCTGGAAAGTAGATAATCGACTTTTTGCGGAAGTAGATTTTCGAATTTTGGGGGAAATATTACCTAATTTTGCGAAGTAGATTATCATAGAAAACGGGAAATTTGTATCATAAAAAACGGGAAATATCTACTTTCCGGGAAAGTAGATTATCGACTTTTCGGGGAAGTAGATTTTCGAATTTTGGGGGAAATATTACCAAATTTTGCGAAGTAGATTATCATAGAAAACGGGAAATTTGTATCATAAAAAATGGGAAATATCTACTTTCCGGGAAAGTTGGTTATCTACTTTCCCGAAAAGTAGATAGATTTTCTACTTTTCGGGAAAGTAGATTATCGACTTTTCGGGGAAGTAAATTTTCGAATTTGGGGGGAAATATTACCTAATTTTGCGAAGTAGATTATCATAGAAAACGGGAAATTTGTATAAAAAAATGGGAAATATCTACTTTCCGGGAAAGTTGGTTATCTACTTTACCGAAAAGTAGATATATTTTCTACTTTTCGGGAAAGTAGATTATCCACTTTTCGGGGAAGTAGATCTTCGAATTTTGGGGGAAATATTACGTAATTTTGCGAAGTAGATTATCATAGAAAACGGGAAATTTGTATCATAAAAACTGGGAAATATCTACTTTCCGGGAAAGTTGGTTATCTACTTTCCCGAAAAGTAGATAGATTTTCTACTTTTTGGGAAAGTAGATTATCGACTTTTCGGGGAAGTAGATTTTCGAATTTTGGGGAAATATTACCTAATTTTGCGAAGTAGATTATCATAGAAAACGGAAATTTGTATCATAAAAAATGGGAAATTTCTACTTTCCGGGAAAGTTGGTTATCTACTTTCCCGAAAAGTAGATAGATTTTCTACTTTTCGGGAAAGTAGATTATCGACTTTTCGGGGAAGTAGATTTTCGAATTTGGGGGGAAATATTCCCTAATTTTGCGAAGTAGATTATCATAGAAAACGGGAAATTTGTATCATAAAAAATGGGAAATATCTACTTTCCGGGAAAGTTGGTTATCTACTTTCCCGAAAGTAGATAGATTTTCTACTTTTCGGGAAAGTAGATTATCGACTTTTCGGGGAAGTAGATTTTCGAATTTGGGGGGAAATATTACCTAATTTTGCGAAGTAGATTATCATAGAAAACGGGAAATTTGTATCATAAAAAATGGGAAATATCTACTTTCCGGGAAAGTTGGTTATCTACTTTCCCGAAATTAGATAGATTTTCTTCTTTTCAAAAAGTAGATAGATTTTCTTCTTTTCGGGAAAGTAGATTATCGACTTTTCGGGGAAGTAGATTTTCGAATTTTGGGGGAAATATTGCCTAATTTTGCGAAGTAGATTATCATAGAAAACGGGAAATTTGTATCATAAAAACTGGGAAATATCTACTTTCCGGGAAAGTTGGTTATCTACTTTCCCGAAAAATGGTGGTTGCAAAGTAGATTATCGACTTTCAGAAATGATTTTCGAATTTTTGGGGAAATATTACCTAATTTTGCGAAGTAGATTATCATAGAAAACGGGAAATTTGTATCATAAAAAATGGGAAATATCTACTTTCCGGGAAAGTTGGTTATCTACTTTCCCGAAAAGTAGATAGATTTTCTACTTTTCAGGAAAGTAGATTATCGACTTTTCGGGGAAGTAGATTTTCGAATTTTGGGGGAAATATTACCTAATTTTGCGAAGTAGATTATCATAGAAAACGGGAAATTTGTATCATAAAAAATGGGAAATATCTACTTTCCGGGAAAGTTGGTTATCTACTTTCCCGAAAAGTAGATAGATTTTCTACTTTTCAGGAAAGTAGATTATCGACTTTTCGAAGCAGATTTTTTTTTACCGAATTTGGAAATATTTACCTAATTTTGCAGAAGTAATTTATCATGAAGCGATTTATATATAAAAAATGAAATATCTTTAGGAAAGAGATGATTATCTACTTTCCCGAAAGTAGATAGATTTTCTACTTTTCAGGAAAGTAGATTATCGACTTTTCGGGGAAGTCGATTTTCGTATTTTGTGGGAAATATTACCTAATTTTGCAAAGTAGATTTTCATAGAAAACGGGAAATTTGTATCATAAAAAATGGGAAATATCTACTTTCCGGGAAAGTTGGTTATCTACTTTCCCGAAAATTAGATAGATTTGCTACTTACTAAAATGAATTATCCACTTACTAAGGAAGTAGATTTTTTCAATTTGGGGGAAATATTGCGTAATTTTGCGAAAAGTGAATTATCATAGAAAACGGGAAATTTGTATCATAAAAAATGGGAAATATCTACTTTCCGGGAAAGTTGGTTATCTACTTTCCCAAAAATTAGATAGATTTTCTACTTTTCGGGAAAGTAGATTATCGACATTTCGGGGAAGCAGATTTTCGAATTTGGGGGGAAATATTACCTAATTTTGCGAAGTAGATTATCATAGAAAACGGGAAATTTGTATCATAAAAAATGGGAAATATCTACTTTCCGGGAAAGTTGGTTATCTACTTTCCAGAAAAGTAGATAGATTTTCTACTTTTCGGGAAAGTAGATTATCCACTTTTCGGGGAAGTAGATTTTCGAATTTTGGGGGAAATATTACGTAATTTTGCGAAGTAGATTATCATAGAAAACGGGAAATTTGTATCATAAAAAATAGGAAATATCTACTTTCCGGGAAAGTTGGTTATCTACTTTCCCAAAAAGTAGATAGATTTTCTACTTTTCGGGAAAGTAGATTATCGACTTTTCGCGGAAGTAGATTTTCGAATTTTGGGGGAAATATTACCTAATTTTGCGAAGTAGATTACCATAGAAAACGGGAAATTTGTATCATAAAAAACGGGAAATATCTACTTTCCGGGAAAGTTGGTTATCTACTTTCCCGAAAAGTAGATAGATTTTCTACTTTTCGGGAAAGTAGATTATCGACTTTTCGGGGAAGTAGATTTTCGAATTTTGGGGGAAATATTACCTAATTTTGCGAAGTAGATTATCATAGAAAACGGGAAATTTGTATCATAAAAACTGGGAAATATCTACTTTCCGGGAAAGTTGATTATCTACTTTCCCGAAAAGTAGACAGATTTTCTACTTTTCGGGAAAGTAGATTATCGACTTTTCGGGGAAGTAGATTTTCGAATTTTGGGGGAAATATTACCTAATTTTGCGAAGTAGATTATCATAGAAAACGGGAAATTTGTATCATAAAAAATGGTAAAGATCTACTTTCCGGGAAAGTTGGTTATCTACTTTCCCGAAAAGTAGATAGATTTTCTTCTTTTCGGGAAAGTAGATTATCGACTTTTAAAATTGAATTTTTCCAGTACAGAAATATTACCTAATTTTGCAGAAGTAGATTATCATAGAAAACGGAAATTTGTATCATAAAAAACGGGAAATATCTACTTTCCGGGAAAGTTGGTTATCTACTTTCCCGAAAAGTAGATAGATTTTCTACTTTTCGGGAAAGTAGATTATCGACTTTTCGGGGAAGTAGATTTTCGAATTTTGAGGGAAATATTACCTAATTTAGAGAAGTAGATTGTCATAGAAAACGGGAAATTTGTATCATAAAAAACGGGAAAAATCTACTTTCCGGGAAAGTTGGTTATCTACTTTCCTGAAAAGTAGACAGATTTTCTACTTTTCGGGAAAGTAGATTATCGACTTTTCAGGAAGTAGATTTTCGAATTTTGGGGGAAATATTACCTAATTTAGAGAAGTAGGTTATCATAGAAAACGGGAAATATCTACTTTCCGGGAAAGTTGGTTATCTACTTTCCTGAAAAGTAGACAGATTTTCTACTTTTCGGGAAAGTAGATTATCGACTTTTCGGGAAGTAGATTTTCGAATTTTGGGGGAAATATTACCTAATTTAGAGAAGTAGATTATCATAGAAAACGGGAAATTTGTATCATAAAAAACGGGAAAAATCAACTTTCCGGGAAAGTTGGTTATCTACTTTCCTGAAAAGTAGACAGATTTTCTACTTTTCGGGAAAGTAGATTATCGACTTTTCAGGAAGTAGATTTTCGAATTTTGGGGGAAATATTACCTAATTTAGAGAAGTAGATTATCATAGAAAACGGGAAATATCTACTTTCCGGGAAAGTTGGTTATCTACTTTCCTGAAAAGTAGACAGATTTTCTACTTTTCGGGAAAGTAGATTATCGACTTTTCGGGAAGTAGATTTTCGAATTTTGGGGGAAATATTACCTAATTTTGCGAAGTAGATTATCATAGAAAACGGGAAATTTGTATCATAAAAAACGGGAAAAATCTACTTTCCGGGAAAGTTGGTTATCTACTTTCCTGAAAAGTAGACAGATTTTCTACTTTTCGGGAAAGTAGATTATCGACTTTTCAGGAA
>NW_024734761.1:0-6079 GCF_018991925.1 Homarus americanus | reverse complement strand
GGTCGTGGTTGTTAGAATCATGCTCGTGGTCTATGATCATAGTCGTGGTTGTTATAATCATGGTCGTGGTTTCTATAATCATGGTCGTGGTTGTTACAATCATGGTCGTGGTTGTTATAATCATGGTCGTGGTTGTTAGAATCATGGTCGTGGTTATTATCATAGTCGTGGTAGTTATAATCATGGTCGTTGTTGTTATAATTACCGTCGTGGCTGTGATTATAGTTGTGGTTGTTATACTGATTGTCGTGGTTGTTATAATCATGGTCGTGGTTGTTAGAATCATGGTCGTAGTTATGATCATAGGCGTAATAGTTATAATCATGGTCGTTGTTGTTATAATTATGGTCGTGGCTATGATCATAGTCGTGGTTGTTATAATCATGGTCGTGGTTGTTATAATCATGGTCGTGGTTGTTAAAATCATGGTCGTGGTTGTTATAATCATGGTCGTGGTTGTGATAATCATGGTCGTGGTTGTTAAAATCATGGTCGTGGTTATGATCATAGCCGTGTTATTTATAATCATAGTGTGGTTGTTATAATCATAGTCATCGTTTTTATAATCATGGTCGTTGTTGTTATAATTATGGTCATGGCAATGATCATAGTCGTGGTTGTTATAATCATGGTCGTGGTTATGACCAAAGTCGTGGTTGTTATATTCATGGTCGTGGTTATGATCATAGTCGTAGTTTTTATAATCATGGTTGTGGTTATGATCATAGTCGTTGTTGTTATGATCATGGTCGTGGCTATGATCATAATCGTGGTTGTTATAATCATGGTGTGGTTGTTATAATCATGGTCGTGGTTGTTATAACATGGTTGTGGTTGTTATAATCATGGTCGTGGTTACGATCATAGTCGTGGTCGTTATAATCATGGTCGTGGTTGTTAGAATTATGTTCATGGTTATGATCATAGTCGTTGGTAGTTATAATCATCGTCGTTGTTGTTATAATTATGGTCGTGGCTATGATCATAGTTGTGGTTGTTATAACCATTGACGTGATTGTTATAATCATGTTCGTGGTTGTTATAATCATGGCCGTGGTTGTTATAATCATGGTCGTGGTTTCTACAATCAAGGTTGTGGTTGTAATAATCATTGTTGTGGTTGTTATAATCATGATCGTGTTTGATATAATCATGGTAGTGGTTGTTATAATCATGGTTGTGCTTGTTATAATCATGGTCGTGGTTCTTATAATCATGGTCGTGTTTATGATCATAGTTGTGGTAGTTATAATCATGGTATGGTTGTTATAATCATCGTTGTGGTTGTTATAATCATGGTCGTGTTTGATATAATCATGGTAGTGGTTGTTATAATCATGGTTGTGCTTGTTATAATCATGGTCGTGGTTCTTATAATCATGGTCGTGGTTTCTACAATCATTGTCGTGATTGTTGTAATCATGGTCGTTGTTGTTATAATTATGGTCGTGGCTATGATCATAGTCGTGGTTGTTATAATGATGGTCGTGGTTGTTATAATCATGTTCGTGGTTGTTGTATTCATGGTCGTGGTTGTTATAATCATGGTCGTGGAATTTACAATCATGGTCGTGGTTGTAATAATCATTGTTGTGGTTGTTATAATCATGGTCGTGGTTGTTAGAATCATGGTCGTGGTTATGATCATAGTCGTGGTAGTTATAATCATGGTGTGGTTGTTATAATCATCGTTGTGGTTGTTATAACCATGGTCGTGGTTGTTATAATCATGGTAGTGGTTGTTATAATCATGGTTGTGCTTGTTAGAATCATGGTCGTGGTTGTTATAATCATGGTCGTGGTTTCTACAATCATTGTCGTAGTTGTTGTAATCATGGTCGTTCTTGTTATAATTATGGTCGTGGCTATGATCATAGTCTTGGTTGTTATAATCATGGTCGTGGTTGTTATAATCATGTTCGTGGTTGTTGTATTCATGGTCGTGGTTGTTATAATCATGGTCGTGGTTTCTACAATCATGTTCGTGGTTGTTACAATCATGGTCGTGGTTGTGATAATCATGGTCGTGGTTGTTAGAATCATAGTCGTGGTTATGATCATAGTCGTGGTAGTTATAATCATGGTGTGGTTGTTATAATCATAGTCGTGGTTTTTATAATCGTGGTCGTTGTTGTTATAATTATGGTCGTGGCTATGATCATAGTCGTGGTTGTTATAATCATGGTCGTGGTTGTTTTAATCATGGTCGTGGTTGTTATAATCATGGTCGTGGTTTCTATAATCATGGTCGTGGGAGTTATAATTATGGTCGTGGCTATGATCATAGTTGTGGTTGTTATAATCATGGTCGCGGTTGTTATAATCATGTTCGTGGTTGTTATAATCATGGTCGCGGTTATTATAATCATGTTCGTGGTTGTTATAATCATGGCCGTCCTTTCAACAATCATGGTCGTTGTTTTAATAATCATGTTCGTGGTTGTTATAATCATGGTCGTGGTTGTTATAATCATGGTCGTGGTTGTTATAATCAGGGTCGTGGTTGTTATAATCAGGGTCGTGGTTTCATAATCATGGTAGTGTGCTATAACTGGCGTAATGGTTGTTATAACTATGGTTGTGGTTGTTATAACTGGTAAATGTGGTTATGATCAAAGTCGTGGTTGTCATAATCATGGTCGTGGTTATGATCATAGTCGTGGTTGTTATAATCATGGTGGTGGTTATGATCATAATCGTGGTTGTTATGATCATGGTCGTGGTTATGATCATAGTCGTGGTTGTTAGCTAACCCGCCGCGGTTGCCATAACTGGCGGTCGTGGTTGTTATAAATACGGTTAGGTTACAGGCACCGCGGTCGCGGTTGTTAGGCACTGGCGGTCGTGGCTGATATAATCATGGTCGTGGTTGTTATAATCATAGTCGTGGTTGTTATAATCATGGCCGTGGTGGTTATAATCATGGTCGTGGTTATGATCATTGTCGTGGTGGTTATAATCATGGTCGTGGTTGTTAGAATCATGGTCGTTGTTATGATCATAGTCGTTGTAGTTATAATCATTTTCGTTGTTGTTCTAATTATGGTCGTGGCTATGATCATAGTTGTGGTAGTTATAACCATTGTCGTGGTTGTTATAATCATGGTCGTGGTTGTTATAATCATGGTCGTGGTTTCTACAATCATGGTCGTGGTTGTTATAATTATTGTCGTGCTGTTATAATCATGGTCGTGGTTGTTATAGAATCATGGTCGGTTATGCTCATAATGAGACAGAACGCGGTCGTGGTTGTTATAATCATAGTCGTGGTTTTTATAATCGTGGTCGTTGTTGTTATAATTATGGTCGTGGCTATGATCATAGTCGTGGTTGTTATAATCATGGTCGTGGTTGTTTTAAACATGGTCTTGGATGTTATAATCATTGTCGTGGTTTCTATAATCATGGTCGTGGGTGTTATAATTATGGTCGTAGCTATGATCATAGTCGTGGTTGTTATAATCATGGTGTGGTTGTTATAATCATAGTCGTGTTTTTATAATCATGGTCGTTGTTGTTATAATTATGGTCGTGGCTATGATCATAGTCGTGGTTGTTATAATCATGGTCGTGGTTATGACCAAAGTCGTGGTTGTTATAATCATGGTCGTGGACATGATCATAGTCGTGGTTGTTCTAATCATGGTTGTGGTTATGATCATAGTTGTGGTTGTTATGATCGTGGTCGTGGCTATGATCATAGTCGTGGTTGTTATACTCATGGTGTGGATGTTATAATCATGGTCGTGGTTGTTATAACATGTTTGTGGTTGTTATAATCATGGTCGTGGTTGTTATAATCATGGTCGTGGTTATGATCATAGTCGTGGTTGTTATAAACATGGTGTGGTTGTTATAATCATGGTCGTGATTGTTATAACATGTTTGTGGTTGTTATAATCATTGTCGTTGTTGTTATAATCATGGACGTGGGTGATAAAATCATGGTTGTGGTTGTTATAATCGTAGTCGTGGTTGTTATAATCATGGCCGTGGTTTTTAGAATCATGGTCGTGGTTATGCTCATAGTCGAGATAGTTATAATCATGGTCATGGTTGTTATAATCATAGTCGTGGTTTTTATAATCGTGGTCGTTGTTGTTATAATTATGGTCGTGGCTATGATCATAGTCGTGGTTGTTATAATCATGGTCGTGGTTGTTTTAAACATGGTCTTGGTTGTTATAATCATTGTCGTGGTTTCTATAATCATGGTCGTGGGTGTTATAATTATGGTCGTAGCTATGATCATAGTCGTGGTTGTTATAATCATGGTGTGGTTGTTATAATCATAGTCGTGGTTTTTATAACTCACGTTGCTGGGTTATACTCGCGGTCGGCTATGATCATGGGCCGTGGTTATATAATCATGGTCGTGGTTAAGTGACCAAAGTCGTATATATAATCATGGTCGGACATGACTGGTAGTCGCGGTTGTTCTAACTGGCGGTTGTGTTTAATCGCGTTGTGGTTGTTATGATCGTAATGCATGCGATCGCACGTGGTTGTTATACCATGGTGTGACGCGATAAACGCGTCGTGTTGTTATAATACGGTTGTGGTTGTTATAATCATGGTCGTGGTTGTTATAACTATGGTCGTGGTTGCTATGATCATAGTCGTGGTTGTTATAAACATGGTGCGGTTGTTATAATCGCGTCGTGATTGTTATAACATGTTTGTGGTTGTTATAATCATTGTCGTTGTTGTTATAATCATGGACGTGGGTGATAAAATCATGGTTGTGGTTGTTATAATCGTAGTCGTGGTTGTTATAATCATGGCCGTGGTTTTTATAATCATGGTCGTGGTTATGATCATAGTTGTGATAGTTATAATCATGGTCTTGGTTATGATCAAAGTCGTGGTTGATATAATCATGGTGTGGTTGTTATAATCATGTCGTGGATTCTATAATCATGGTCGTGGTTATGATCATAGTCGTGATTGTTATAATCATGGTCGTGGTTATGATCATAGTCGTGGTTGTTATAATCATGGTGTGGTTGTTATAATCATGGTCGTGATTGTTATAACATTTTTGTGGTTGTTATAATCATGGTCGTGGTTTTATAAACATGGTCGTGGTTGTTATAATCATGGTTGTCATTATGATCATGCCCGTGGTTTATGATCATAGTCGTAGTTGTTATAATCATAGTCGTGTTTGTTATAATCATGGTGTTAGTTGTTATATTCATAGTCGTGGCTTCTATAATCATGGACGTTGTTGTTATAATTATGGTCGTGGCTATGATCATAGTCGTGGTGGTTATAATCATGGTCGTGGTTGTTAGAATCATGGTCTTGGTTATGATCATAGTCCTGATAGTTATAATCATGGTCGTTGTTGTTATAATTATGGTCGTGGTTTCTATAATCATGGTCGTGGTTATGATCATAGTCGTGTTAGTTATAATCATGGTGTGGTTGCTATAATCATAGTCGTGGTTTTTATAATCATCGTCGTTGTTGTTATAATCATGGACGTGGTTGTTATAATCATGGTCGTGGTTTCTATAATCATGGTAGTGGGTGTTATGATCATGGTCGTGATTGTTATAATCATGGTTGTGGTTATTATAATCATGGTCGTGGTTATGATCATTGTCGTGGTGGTTATAATCATGGTCGTGGTTGTTAGAATCATGGTCGTGGTTATGATCATAGTCGTTGTAGTTATAATCATTTTCGTTGTTGTTATAATTATGGTCGTGGCTATGATCATAGTTGTGGTAGTTATAACCATTGTCGTGGTTGTTATAATCATGGTCGTGGTTGTTATAATCATGGTCGTGGTTTCTACAATCATGGTCGTGGTTTTTATAATTATTGTCGTGGTTATTATAATCATGGTCGTGGTTGTTAGAATCATGGTCGTGTTTATGCTCATAGTCGAGGTAGTTATAATCATGGTCGTGGTTGTTATAATCATAGTCGTGGTTTTTATAATCGTGGTCGTTGTTGTTATAATTATGGTCGTGGCTATGATCATAGTCATGGTTGTTATAATCATGGTCGCGGTTGTTTTAATCATGGTCGTGGTTTCTATAATCATGGTCGTGGGTGTTATAATTAT
>NW_024734760.1:0-14449 GCF_018991925.1 Homarus americanus | reverse complement strand
TCCGGGGGTCTAGCTAACCTCTGGTCGGGACTTGACCAGCACGAAAAAAAAAAAAAAATTTTTTTTACTAAACGTGATTTTGACAACCTGTGGTGTAATAGTCAGCATGCTCGCCCTGCAAGCGAGTGGACCCGTGTTCGATTCCCGGACAGAGTGAAACTATGAGCATTTTTTTTACGTCATTTGGCTTTCTATTTACCAGTAAATGGGAACCTGGATGTCAATCGATTTGCGGATCTTATTCTGGAATAATGGTTAGCCAGTGCAGTTGCCGAGTTGTCCGGTCTTCTCGGACTATTCATTGAAACTGGGACATACAACTCGTTAACTTAGGGTGTGGTTGTGGTGTTGGCGACAAATTCTAACACCTTAAACAAATTCACGCCTAGGTTGCTCTAGAGCCTGCCATCCTCGTACACGAAGGGCAACCATTATTGTTGCGTGTATAATATTACCATCACTACCACAACCAGCATTATCACTACTATAGTCATCTTCTCAACTATCATCATTCCTTCCCACTTCCTCCTCCTGCCTCCAGATTTTAATAATTATCGTCTCAATTATTATTATTATCATCATTATTTTTATTATTATTATTACCGTATTATTATTATTATTATTAACAATTCAACATGTGGCTGGAACAACAGTAGAAATTAGAAATAAGATAAAAAGTTGTATTAAATTAACAATTAAAACACAAACAAGAACCACAGGTACAAGTCGATCAGTTTTTTATCATGAGAGAGAGAGAGAGAGAGAGAGAGAGTCCCTGGCTCACTGTTACGTTTTGACAAAGTTGTTGGTAAATATATGGTATGGAAATTGTGTTGATACTCTCTCTCTCTCTCTCTCTCTCTCTCTCTCTCTCTCTCACACACACACCAACCACAAACAAACAACACATCACAAACAAACAAGCAAGCAACAACACAACACAAACAATAATGACACCACAAAAAACACCATTCTAAAAAACAAACAATAAAACAAACAAACATACCAACAAACAATAAAACAAACAAACAATAAAACGAACAAACGAAGAATAAAACAAAACAAACAAACAATAAAACAAACAAACAAACAAACATGCATAAAAACAATAAAATAACCCTCTTCAACAAACCACCACCACCAAGGACTTCACTAACCTACCACCTCCACCTCCACCTCCTACAACACTATTTATAATCCCAAAACTTCCCAAAGGTCACTCCTGCCTCGGTGACCTTTGGGGGTTAACACTGCCCACTGGTCTAGATCTGGCGAGAAAACTGCCCCCACCCAAAGGTCACTTGTTGGGTGTCACAAAGCGCCTGCTGGGTGATTTAGGTGAGTCTTCCCCCGCCCTCCCCCATCCCCCCTCTCCAACCCAGGGTCACAGTGTGTAAGGTTAAGGCGTTTGAATTTTAATTTAGTTGATGATGATATAAAGCAGAGGAGGAGGAGGAGGAGGAGGAGGCGGACGACAACAACAACAACAACAATAACAACAACAACAACAACAACAACAAGAAGGCGGCTAGATTACGTTAGGTTACGTTCGGTTAGGTTAGGCTAGATTAGGTCTGGTCAGGTTGCATTATGCATGAAGGTATTCATTTATATGTATATTTATGATCTACAGGATCGTTTATGGCCAGTCAAAGGCTTCCAGAAAAGATAAATACATAGAAGTTATCACTAATGGCCAATTATCCCTATTTAGTGTAACATACAGTATATATTAGGTGAAGTTCCGCTTTTATTTGTTTGTTTTTGTATTATTTAAGTCATTTATTTGTTAAAATTTAGCTTAGAATAAGTAAATATTATACAAAACAAAACATTGAAAAACTCACAGGTGAATTTGTAACATATAATCAAGTCCAGATAATAATACCAATACCACGTGCTGGTCAAGCTCCGAAAGAGTTGTCCGGGGGTCTAGCTAACCTCTGGTCGGGGCTTGACCAGCACGAAAAAAAAAAAAAAAATTTTTTTACTAAACGTGATTTTGGCAACATGTGGTGTAATAGTCAGCATGCTCGCCTTGCAAGCGAGTGGTCCCGTGTTCGATTCCCAGACAGAGTGAAACTATGAGCATTTTTTTTTACGTCATTTGGCTTTCTATTTACCAGTAAATGGGAACCTGGATGTCAATCGATTTGCGGATCTTATTCTGGAATAATGGTTAGCCAGTGCAGTTGCCGAGTTGTCCGGTCTTCTCGGACTATTCATTGAAACTGGGTCATACAACTCGTTAACTTAGGGTGTGGTTGTGGTGTTGGCGACAGATTCTAACACCTTAAACAAATTCACGCCTAGGTTGCTCTAGAGCCGGCCATCCTCGTACACGAAGGGCAACCATTATTGTTACGTGTATAATATTACCATCACTACCACAACCAGCATTATCACTACTATTGTCATCTTCTCAACTATCATCATTCCTTCCCTCTTCCTCCTCCTGCCTCCATATTTTAATAATTATCGTCTCAATTATTATTATTATCATCATTATTTTTATTATTATTATTACCGTATTATTATTATTATTATTATTATTATTATTATTATTATTAACAATACAACATGTGGCTGGAACAACAGTAGAAATTAGAAATAAGATAAAAAGTTGTATTAAATTAACAATGAAACCACAAACAAGAACCACAGGTACAAGTCGATCAGTTTTTTATCATGAGAGAGAGAGAGAGAGAGAGAGAGAGAGAGAGAGTCCCTGGCTCACTGTTACGTTATGACAAAGTTGTTGGTAAATATATGGTATGGAAATTGTGTTGATACTCTCTCTCTCTCTCTCTCTCTCTCTCTCTCTCTCTCACACACACACCAACCACAAACAAACAACACATCACAAACAAACAAGCAAGCAACAACACAACACAAACAATAATGACACCACAAAAACACCATTCTAAAAAACAAACAATAAAACAAACAAACATACCAACAAACAATAAAACGAACAAACGAAGAATAAAACAAAACAAACAAACAATAAAACATATACTGCTTTTAATAAAGGCAATAATCTGACATAAGCATTATCATTGTATTCTTATACTTATTATTATTACAGATGATATTAAACATTAAAAAATGCAGAAATAATTTGCAATTAACATTGCAGACTGTATTGAGGATATTTTTAAACCATTTATTTATCATCTTGCTCTATGTTTAACATTATTAGTCTCTGATTAGTTGGTAGAATTTCATGAATATACTTACTGTATATGGGTTCCATGACATTTGCTCACAAGATGAACCTAATCTAACCTAACCTAACCTAACATGTCTACATTTCCATTATAGTTGAGTATATGCCTTGTAAACAAATGTCTGTACACTAACTATATAAACTCTTTGGTGAGGATCCATATACGGCATTTACATCGAATATTTTTCCAAATAAAAGACCATTTTAACAGCAGTTACTTTTCTTCAACTGCTGGTTTAGTCCAAGTCATTAACATATTGTATACATTTTTACTCCTGACATTGGGAAAGTGTTCATGTCTTGCTTTCTTTGAAAGGGTATTTGTTGCATAATCAGGTGGAGACAAGTCGAAACATTATCTCAAGGTTTCATATCTTGTAGATAACTGGCCTTTATACTTGTATAATATGAAAGTAAAAATTTTGGTACAAAGATAATTTCCTGTTTGATAGAAAACTAACAGTTTTGGTGATATTTTTTCAAGATTTTATCCCAATTCATCAGTACAGTGAGTTCATCACTGTCATAGCAACTTTATAATACCTAATGCTGTACTTTGTTATATTCTACTGACTTCATCCACAGAACAGGCCATAGTTCTCTTTATTTACACTCACCCAACCCCAAGAACGTGACAAACTTATTACTTTATTGTTAGATTTAATTAGGATAAAGAAGAAAGGAACAGATATTACACTCTATTCCTACATTTTTATGGTTGTCACAGGCTTTATTTAACTATATTCACTGTAAGTGACCGTATTTCATTCCCAGAATATGCTTTGAATCAAAGGAAATAGCAAACTAAGGTGCACCTTAGCTTGGATTCAAGTTTTTCATGCTCGTAAATCGTGTAGCAAGAGTAAACGTTTCGTGCCACTGACAACGTTTTGAGGGTGCAAGCATACCAACCCCCAAGTCTTCCGCCAGTTGGTACACCTGACTACACTACGATGACGTATTAACAAACGACGGTCGGGTACCACCATGGCCCATCTTGAAAAATCACAATTTTTACTCCATTGTATTACGACCGCCGGGATACCAGAGCATGGTGTACACCACGGCTGATCTTGCAATTGGCCCTTATTTGCACGGTAAAACTGCAGTTTCGGATAATACGCCCTGTAGTTGAGCATTTTGTTTTATCCAGTGTTATTTTTTTCGGTGTGATTGAATCTAATTTGACCTTCATTTCCGTCGGAAATTATCCGTTTTAGAGTTATTCCCGCCCCCCCCACCCCCCCTTCCACCAACAATCTTGGGGGGACACGGGAATTTGAGGTTTTGGGAGGGGGGGGGGGCAAACCAGTGATAAGCGATATAAACCACCAAAGTCGGCTCGGATTTTCCGTTTTTGAGAAGTAATTAAAAACCAAAATTTGAGAATCTGCGCCAATTTTGTCACATTGGCTCGGATTTAAATTTTTTTATTAAGTGATGAATTCCCAAGGAAACAAAATCCGAGTGAATCCAAGTAACCTAAATGTAATCTAACTGGGGGGCTCCGCCGGACCCCGTCAGTAATTACTGCTTCCTCCTTTGCATGTCCTGTAACGTCCGCAGTACCACATGTTAGATGTTCTGGGTAATAAGTTCTATATACAGGAGGAGAACACAAACACCTGTATAGTTTTGTAGGTTCGGTTTACTGGATAAGAGTATGTACACAGAGGTGGATAGCACTGCTCCCTAGCTAAGGTCCTGGTCAACTACCATAGACGACGTATGGCAAGTGATACATTAGCAGCTTCCATACGTCGCCAGGCACATTAATTAAGCGTGTGGGATATGGTAATAACATTGCCACACGCTGCTAGCTAGGCTGAATAAATATAAATGGAGCACATACATAATATACATACATAATACATAATCCAGCATACATAATATACATACACCTCCCTCCCCCCTATACGCTCATAGCAAAGTCTTGAGCGGACCTCTTCTTCTGGGTCCGTTTTGAGCGTCGAGGGACTTCATCACTGGGAAGGGTGTGGGACTCAACACTGGTGGCGGGGCCAGCAGAAGGCAGTGTTACGGGGCGGAGGAAACGGCGGTTCCTCCACCGCACGCGACCACTGGGTAACCGCACCTGGTAGTCCCGTGACCTGCCGAGACCCATGACTACGCCTACTTTGTCCCAACGTAGGGAGGTCGGGTCCTGAACACGGACTTGGGTACCGACACTCAACCTGGGGGGAGAACGGGCGTGGTCGTTGTAGCGGGCGACGACGTCCTGAACACGTTCGGCGGCTCGGCGATCACAATCCTCTGTCTTAGCCTGCCACTCCTTGGAGAAGGATTGAGGGTGAGCAGGGACACAAGAACGAAGGGGGCGTCCATACAAAACCTGGGCAGGGGAGCGTCCGGTGTAGTTAGGTGTGTTGCGGAGTTCAAGAAGACCCCGGTCGAAGGCCTCGCAGTCAATATTCCCAGAAGGGGCCACCTTAAGGATGAGGTGCTTCAAAGATTTGACAGCAGCCTCAGCGTGGCCGTTGGACTGCGGGTAATGGGGCGATGACAACACATGCCGGACTCCCCATCGGTCGAGGAACACGGCAAAGTCCCGGCTTGTGAACTGAGGCCCTCCGTCGGTTCGCAGGCGTACAGGAACGCCCACGTCACGGAAGTAGTGGCGGAACTTGCTGATGGTGGCGGCAGACGTCGTGTCATTACCGCCCTTGATGACAACCGGCCAACCAGAGAGGCGGTCGACGATAACCAGGAAGGACTTTCCTGACACACAGAAAAAGTCGGCCGACACAGACTCAAAGGGGCGGGTGGGGTTGTCGTCACTCATGAAGGGTACCTGCTGCTGGCTGGGTTGTAATACGTGGCGGGGCTTACACACCTGGACAGCATTGGAGATGTCGGGGTCGATGCCAGGCCGGAACACAGTCTGTCGTGCACGTCGTTTGGTGGCCTCAGCTCCACGGTGACTGTCGTGAAGGCGAGCCAAGGCGTGGGGACGTGATGCAGCAGGGACAACTACCGAAGGAGAGGTGTCACTGGCCAGAGGTAGGGGTAGGGCGGCAGCAGGGTAGTTGCTGCTCCCTTCGTGCACCCTGTTGGCGTAATTTACCTCGAGAATCGGTGTTGGGAAGTCCTGGGAGATGATGGCCAACTCTTGACAATGTCTGTAGGACAGCAAGGGAGTCGGGACACCATTATGCACGTCAATCCAGGCCTGACACGACCTGTTGCCAAAGGTGACATGTGCATAGAGTGAACCCAGGGCTGGGGCCATCTGTGAACCATCTGCCATGACGCAGAGGTCCTCGGGAGGCGGTCCTAGATCGCTTGGAGAGAGCCCCAAGCATCGCAAATGCTGGGGACCGATGACTGTAGCATCAGCGCCGGTGTCGGGCAACATCTGAAGACGGGATGACACACCGCCGTAGGTCACGATGACGCTGATGTACTGGGGGACTTTGGTCCTGGGATGCGAGGAGTACACCCTCCTAAAATGGGTCGGGCTTTGTCCAGGGTCGTCGTGCCTCTGATTTGGCGACTGTGGGCGGCCCTCACTGGTAGAAGGGCGCCGAAGCTTCCGCCGACGCTGTCCCTTGGGTTCGTGGGTAGGGCAACACTTGTCATAGTGGCCCAGACGACCGCACACATTGCACTGTACGTACTTAGCTGGGCACCGCACTGTGAGCGACCAGTGGCCCATGCGGTCACAACTGTTGCAGGTAGACTCAGCAGCTGGACATATCTGTGTTCCGTGCTGCTTACCACAGTTGTTGCAAAATGAACCGGGCGTGGACGTGGTGGGCGAAGGCGTAGGAGCAGACTTCTTGTCCTTCTTGTACCGGGAAACAGCGCGTACAGCTGTAGGGGGAGCTCGGATGGCAGAGGTGGCACACCTAGCAGCCTCATAGGAGCGACATATCGTCAACACATCCTGAAGAGAGGAGGAAGAGTCGAGGGAGGTGAGGCGTTGGACAAGTTCCTCGTCCTTAACACCCATCAGGATCACCTGCTTCAACTGGGTCTCCTCGCACTGCTGGTGGTGGCCTAAACATATATCTACCTCTTCCGAGGCTCTCTTAAGACGTACATAAAAAGCGTCAAAAGACTCACCCTCCATCTGTCTGCAGCTAAACAATTCCCTCCTGCGCAGAGCTTCATTCTGCTGTCCTTTGATGTGCCGTTGTAGAACGTCCAGTACCTCCTCTACAGACAGCGAAGAGGTTGGGGGTACCTGCAACGTATGTTCTAAGACACGCTGAACTTCCAAGGACAGGCACATACGCAGCTGGATGAGTTGTTTAGGCTGTGACAAACTCTGGAGATCCACCATTGTAGCATAATCAGCCCACCGCCGCCGCCATTCGCGAAAAGTCTGGAAATTTACATCAGGCTCCAAGATGGGCGGCGTTTGAGCTGCTGCTTTAGGTGGGGCTGGGGGGCGTGAAGGAAGCATGGATGAGGTATCTGAACCATTCAGTACCGAGGCAGTGTTAGAGCCAGGGGCTTGGTTAACAGTGAGGCGAGATATCAAGGCTTCAAACCGTGCACTGTCTTCCATTCTCCGTTGGTGGTCTCGTTCTGCCTCTGCTTGCCTTCTGTGCTCATCCGCCAAACGTCTGTGAGCTTCATCCTCGCGTCTCTCATCTCTCATAAACTTCATTAAGGCAATTATCTCTGGAGATAACGCTGAATGTTGAGGTGAAGGGCTGCGCGATGTTGTGGGAGCTGGGCCGTCATGGTCAGCCTGGTCATCCATCTCTGGGGGACTATCATCCGCTTGACTCATCCAGGCGCTGGGTCCACGGCTACGTAAGGCATGAGACATAACTACTTTATCTGTGTACTGTGTCTTAAATCAGTGTTGACCGGTCAGCCCGTCGTATCAACAAGATTTCAGACAAAAAAATTTAATTAAATACACAGATAAGTAGGTTATATATATAAAATATATATAAGAAACCGCGCGGTCAGCAAGTGTTAGTACATGTATGTGTGTGTGTCCCACGCAAGGAGAGCGTCTCGCCCCAGCTGTGAGGGGGGTGGAGGCGGCGCTGTGAGGGAGGGGGGTGGAGATAGGAGTAGCTCAGTCGCTCTCTGTAAACGGTCAGAGGAGGGTGCGCTGAGCTCTACACCCCACAAATGCCCAGAACATGCCGTATACCTTGGAAATCCGTTCGAACAAGGTCACACATGAATGGCACGAAACACACAATGCACTAAACACTTCACAGAAAATCACTGTCACTGACACTGCTCAAAGTTGCGAAATTCTTCGAGGGATGACGCGGGGTTGACCCAAGGCGGGGATCCATCAGCCGGCTTTCCACAAACTTGCACTAATCACTCGTAATAATCCAGTAAAACTACGCACTGCGCCATGTTAGATGTTCTGGGTAATAAGTTCTATATACAGGAGAGAACACAAACACCTGTATAGTTTTGTAGGTTCGGTTTACTGGATAAGAGTATGTACACAGAGGTGGGTAGCACTGCTCCCTAGCTAAGGCTCCTGGTCAACTACCATAGACGACGTATGGCAAGTGATACATTAGCAGCTTCCATACGTCGCCAGGCACATTAATTAAGCGTGTGGGATATGGTAATAACATTGCCACACGCTGCTAGCTAGGCTGAATAAATATAAATGGAGCACATACATAATATACATACATAATACATAATCCAGCATACATAATATACATACACCACAGATGTTTATCTTTTCTAAATTTATACTGCAAATGCCTGTCCGGACATTCGACACACTTGGCAGAACACCGTGAGCACGCAATAAATAACTAAATCGTCTCTCGAGTGGAATTTAACTATTTAATCCCAATAATTATATTCACAGCCGTCACAAGTGACCTCAACAGTAGCCTTTGTGAGTCTGAATATTCAAACTCTGAGGTTTGGTGGTCCATGCCGACGTACCTTGTTCCAATTCAAATGTGATTGGTGGAAAAAATCAGCTATTCATTATTGGTGAAGGCTGGATCACGTAATGTCAGATCACGAAACGGTCCACCTCACTGCGCATGCCCCCACACCCATAGACTGGTAAAAGTATGAAAAATCGTTAAATTCATTTCCGACGCTATTATTCATTTCCGACTGGTTGAAATGGGGTTAGAAATACTCCAAACAGGGAGATCTAAAGGTTGGGGATGGTTTGAACCATCGGCCGTGTATTGTCCCAAACTGCCGTTATACTATTTACACCAGAGTTTCACATTGACAAACCGATCCCCTTGATTCGGACGCAAATAGTTAAACCATAATTTTAACCCCAGATCTCAACACTATTATCGAATATTATAAGAAGTTTGCACTGACAAAACTCGGATGCAGATAACAGCTTCACTATCTCTTCAATAAACCGATAAGTTAGATTAGGTTCTGTACCAGATATCAAAGTAAACGATAATGAAGTAGATAATGTACGAGATGATATTAATTTTCACAATTCCATTGTAAACATTAATGATGAAAACAAAGTCGGAGCAAATAACTTCATTTTTTTTCTACTATAATTTGAATAGTTACACTCTTCTTTTTCATCTTTCTTTAACGGATTTGGTAACATATGGTGCAGTAATTGGCACCCGAACTTCGCTATGACACCTCGGGTACAGTTAACAGTTTCACTATCTGCACCCGACACCCTTGATGACGAGGTTCCGGTGCAAATAACCATTTCGTTATTTTCACCAGAAAGTGCAAATACCTACGGCCTTTTAATAATACCATAGTATTAATGATGATTAATGAACCAAACTAACCTCACCGAAAATATTTCTTATATTTTAAAGTGAAAACAAAACTTTGTGACAAAAACCGTTAGCCACATCTACACATGGCAGGCAGCAGAAGCTTGGCCTTGTCCTCCCCACACACGAAAGATGTAAAAAAAAATATATATATATAAAACATATAAATAAAATAAAAATTACGTAAAGTATTACATTAGTATTTTTTCCACGAGGTAAGAAACCTTTTATCTTCTTTGAGAAAATGTCCTAAGTTAGTGCTAAAGGCTCTCCCACGTCTTTAGGTATTACCAATAATACTCTAAGGATACCATGATGCAGCCTAAACTAAAGCACACCCTTTACTATCGTTATAATAATCACCATCAAAGATATACACAATCAACCCACTTTAGAATGTTATATTTTTTTGCCATGTTTGAATATTATTTACGTGTTTATAATGTATACAGTAAGTCGAACTTACTTTAAGTCACAACAAACAACAACTGTATCTTACCTGATTCCTCAAGGCAGCGTTCACCCGGTGTCCGGCCAATTTCCTTCATCGTTCCACCACTTAATAAACACTTCACCATTTCTATCTAACTTTTCCCAGGTGTTCTTCTGTGTGTGATCACAGTCATGGAAATTCATATCACGAACCACTGAATTAATTTGCCAATGCCATTAATAAAACCACAGACAGCGGTGAGCATCCCTAAAGGTGTAGCGACTCGCGCGGTACTGGCTAATGACTGCTGAAAAATGCCTTCCCTAGGGTCAAGGGAATAATGTTAAAATACTACCACGAACTAGACTCCTTGACCACCCATTTTTCTGGTGATACAAACCAACCAAAATTAACTTAACTTTTCCAAAATACTTTTCTAAAATTTCCTGAAGATCATTACATGACGTTGTGTTATGTTACGCCTACCGTCAAATAATCTGCCTTGAGAAACATTATGATCAGCCTTCTTGGTTGTGATAATATCTTAACATTGCTGTTATTGCTACGCTTCGAAAGTTCTTTGATCCTATAGTTCAGTTTGTTGGAAAAGAATGATCATAAATTCGAAAATCATAGACAGACGTCCTTTTTTGTTTAGGTTAGGTTAGGTTAGGTTAGTGTTAACAAATGACAACCCCGTTGGGGTTTTGTCATGGAACCCTTTTAAACTGCTTGCCGCGGACAATAAAATGGTGCCACTACTTGCCTATAATTGGGCTACTTTTGAAAAAGGAAATCGCGGCACCTTTAAATTATCTTCCATCAGTTTTCATGAATGAATATTGATTTCTTTTTTTCAGGATTGGTAATAAAGGTAAGCACATGACTGCTCATTTTCTCTTCATTTATTGGCTTACAATCATCGAGTAATTTAAAATTTCGAATGAAATAAGATCTATAGTAATTTCCTTTCCCACGCTCTCACTGAGGGGCTTAGCGGCTGGTCAGACAGACAGGTACCAGGCAGAGCCGCAGAAGTTGTTGGACAGGTAACAAGAAATAATCTTATCATTTATCAATGTTATTAAATCCATAGCGCAAAAATATGAAATACAGTATTATTAAATAAACATTCATTTACAGCCTATTGAATCACGTTCTTTACTGCATTTGTCAATTGTCTCGTTGAATCGTTTGATACACACACACACACACACACACACACCTGTCCATAACTATTTAGACTCCATGTGTGTTATATGTGCATATATGATTATTTTTACACATCTCCTACCTATTAGGTAAACCTGGTAGACTAGGGGGAAGCAGAAGTTCATAAGGATTCTGTAGAACTCTGGGCGACTGTTGGCGACTACACACAAGGCATTCGAGAATCTTTCAAAATTTGTTCTTAATATTTTGTACTTACCCATTAGTAATGCTGACGTCGAACGAGTTTTCAGCCAGGTAAAAGTTATCAAAACTGAACTACGCAACAGCAGGGGTGGATCCAGGAATATTTAAAGGGCAGTCTTTAAAGTTGTGGGGGGGGAGGACCATGTGCACTTGATATTAGGAGATAATATGAGGTTAATAGTAATTATATTTTGCTGTACAAAAAGCCAGAGTACAATACTGCATTAAAGAAAAAGTATTGGAATTTTCTGATGAAAAAGGGGGGGGGGGGGTCCGGACCCCCAGGACCCCCTCTTGATCCGCCCCTGAACAGAATGGGTCAAGAACTTTTATCGGCAATATTATATACAAGAAGTACCGTAAGTTGCCAATAAGGAGATGAAGCCAAAAAATGCAGGCGTCCTAATTGTCATCCCAGTGACAGTGTGGTGAAGGCAGTACAGGACATTTTATTTTATGGTAATTGTTAGGCACTTTGTGCACAATGCATCAGATTTGTTTTTCCCGGGTTTTATAAAACGATTAGGAGGGAAGATGTTTCCATTCGTTTTTTGTCATTTGGTTCATAAGTGTCTGACAAAAAAATATTTACTATTTTCAACAAACAAACTGGTATAAAAAGAAGGACTTTGAATTTATTTTATGTTGTGTCTTCATCCGGGAAACTGGTAAAAAACAATTTAACTTTCTTCAAAAATGTTATAAGAAAAAGTTTTCTTTGTCATATAGGAAGAGAATTCAGTGTTCATTCTTTGATTTACGTCTTTTTTTCTCTTAATAAACCATGTCACTAATCCACAGAATTAAATTTAAATTCCTTATAGTGACGATAATATTATTTATTACTTGTTATAGGAGTGTGAAACAGCAGGCTATAAGAGACATAATATTTGGGCTACATCTAAGGTCTTTGCCGCGCCCCTTGAGAGCTATCCACCGCGGTTTGGAAACAATGTTTTGGCAACCCTGCAGCCTAGGTGGTCGACACAACGTCGTATTACCTGTATATAAGAAAAAAATTGTCCAAAACACTGTAGTCGTGGTTGTTCCCATCGTAGGGGTTTCAGAAATAATTTTAACCTTTGATCATGAGATGTTTGTAAAATAAACAACAGGAACTGTACCTGTACTGTAAGTTTTATAATATACACAACAATAAAAATTTCGTTAGTGTATATAAACACATATTAATGTTCAGAAAACAAGATTCAAGCTTTAGTAACATCGATCTTGGGTTCTGAACCAGACCAAGAACTCAATAGTGATTTTCTACTTGCCGGGGCCAAGTTATTCACACAGTATTATGTTTATTAGTTAACAGCAACTTGTATTATGGTCTGAAAACCAAAATTCAATTTTTTGTAGCGACCTTTGGCTCAGTAGCCCCAGAATCAATAGGGAGTTTTCTCTCCCTTGGATCAATGTACCTAAGCATCATCATGTTTCTCGGACATGGGAACTCTTGTTACAGTTCGGCAGCTAAAAATGTTAAGAGAGGCAGCCATTATCCGCCCCTCTGTGTGCACCATAAGAGTTAGTTAATGAACTGATCCTCGTCTACAGTAGCTGCCTGAGGTGTGCCAGGAGTAACCTTAGTGGTAGTTGATGAAGCAAGTCCTCACACACCCTGTGGCCCTTACCCACCTGTGGCCCTCACACACCCTGCGGTCATCACACACCCTGTGGCCCTCACACACCCTGTGGCCCTTACACACCCTGTGGTCCTCACACACCCTGTGACCCTCACACACCCTGTGGTCCTCACACACCCTGTGGTCCTCACACACAATGTGGCCCTCACACACCCTGTGGTCCTCACACACCCTGTGGCCCTTACCCACCTGTGGCCCTCACACACCTGTCCTACACACCCTGTGGCCCTCACACACCCTGTGGCCCTTACACACCCTGTGGTCCCCACACACCCTGTGGCCCTTAGACACCCTGTGGTCTCACACACACCCTGTGGTCCTCACACACAATGTGGCCCTCACACACCCTGTGGTCACACACACCCTGTAGCCCTTACACCGGTGGCCCTCACACACCCTGTGGTCCTCACACACCCTGTGGTCCTCCCACACCCTGTGGCTCTTACACACCCTGTGGCTCTTACACACACGCTGTGGCCTCACACACACTCTCTGTGGCTCTTACACACCCTGTGACCCTCACACACCCTGTGACCCTCACACACCTTGTGGCTCTTACACACCCTGTGGCCCTCACATACCCTGTGGCCCTCACATACCCTGTGGCCCTCACATACCCGGTGGCCCTCACACACCCGGATGCCTTCACACACCCTGTGACCCTCACACACTCTGTGGCCCTTAGACACCCTGTGGCCCTCGCACACACTATAGCCCCACGCACTCTGTGTGGCACCTCATACACACTAACACTCATACACCCTGTGGCCCTTACACATCCTGTGTGAGGGCCACCAGGTATTAGAGGGCCACCGGGTATGTGAGAGACACGGGTGTGTGAGGGCCACCGGGTGTGTGTGAGGACCAGAGGGTTATGTGAGGCCCACAGGTTTATGTGAGGCCCACAGGGTTATGTGAGGCCCACAGGGTTATGTGAGGTCCACAGGGTTATGTGAGGCCCACAGGGTTATGT
>NW_024734759.1:0-7279 GCF_018991925.1 Homarus americanus | reverse complement strand
CTCTCTCTCTCTCTCTCTAGGAATACTATCGACTAGAACTTATTTTGTTATCTTTATGAAACTCGTAAATAAAATATAGTTTATTTAGAATGACAAAATGGACTGGCTTATTATTTTTATTATTATTATCTAAACAAAACTTACAGAAAATAATAATAATAAAATAATGAAACTTTTCCTTCATCTAGTTAATTTATCTTACAATTACCTGGGTGCTTAAGCGGATAATTCTGAACAGTAATAAAAGGCGTAACGAGACCTTCATGTTCACTAATTACCGAGAACATCACTTATTTTTACGAAGACTCTAATTGTCTCGCTGTCTCTCAAGACTTCGTTACCACTTACCTTATTGGGGTCATAAATCTTCGTTTTTTTTATGGCTAACTATAAATATTGAGTAATGTATAAATGTCTATGTCTTACACCTGTCTTTCTTTGTGTGTCTCTGTATGTGTGTCTGTCTGTCTGTCTGTCTGTCTGTCTGTCTGTCTGTCTCTCTTTCTCATATCGTTAATCCCTTTATATCCCTGGATCAGCTTAATCTCTCTCAGCTTCCCGTTAACAGTAAAAATTCGAGTCATAACCTAAATGTTTATCCTGACTCCGTTAACTGTTTTGTAATCGAGGGAAACAGAGACTCCCTTCTAGGTAATCATTTCAACAGCAACACAACGGTAACACAAGTGAAGGTAGTTATTGAGTCTTAGGTAGGTTAAGGACCGTACATATCATGGAGGATTCCTGGCGCGTTGGGAAGCTCCTGTCCACCAATTCCAGGATTATCTCGCCATTTCCTGGATTATATCGCCAATTCCAGGATTATCTCGCCAATCGCCTGGAATCCAGACCCTGCAGACTCCATTCCCAAGCCAGACAAGGTTCATTGGAGACGTTTCGTGTTTATAACTACCAAATGAGCAATATATCCCTTCATTAACAAGTTTTATAAGTATTTCTTAAGGGATCAACTTAAGCTTTAACTCCTAGAAAAGTATAGAAAGCTTGAGAAAATGGACTAGATCATAATTAAGCTCCAATGTCTTTAGGGATCAGCTTAAGCTTTAAATCCCTGAAAAAATATAAAAAATAGACAAAATGGACTGGATTATAATTAAGCTCCCATGTCTTTAGGGATCAGCTTAAGCTTTAACTCCTAGAAAAGTATACAAAGCTTAACAAAATGGACTGGATCATAATTTAGCTGCCATGACCACCCGAGTAAGTAATGTTACGGTAGATAAACTCAATACTGTACTTGGAAACATCGATATGAGTGGACGATTATGAATGGACTCGGTCTTCCGTTACTCACGGTTCCAGGGAGAGCTAAGAGGAGCATTCATGTAGCGTGAGGTCCCTGGTGTAACGTGAGGGTCCTGATGCAATGTGACGGCCCTGGTGTAACGTGAGGACCCTGATGTAACGTGAGTGCCCTGATATAACGTGAGGGCCCTGATGTAACGTGAGGGCCCTGATGTAACGTGAGGGCCCTGGTGTAACGTGAGGGCCCTGATGTAACGTGAGGGCCCAGGTGTAACGTGAGGGCCCTGATGTAACGTGACGGCCCTGGTGTAACGTGAGGACCCTGATGTAACGTGAGTGCCCTGATGTAACGTGAGGGCCATGGTGTAACGTGAGGGCCCTGGTGTAACGTGAGGGCCCTGATGTAGCGTGAGGGCCCTGATGTAACGTGAGGACCCTGATGTAACGTGAGGGCCATGGTGTAACGTGAGGGCCCTGATGTAGCGTGAGGGCCCTGGTGTAACGTGAGGACCCTGATGTAACGTGAGGAGGGCCCTGATAACGTGAGGCACTGGTGTAACGTGGGAGGACCCTGACAACGTGAGGTCTCTGGTAGCGCGAGGGTCTGATGTAACGTGAGACCCTGATGTAACGAGGGCCCTAACGTAAAGGCCCCATGCGTGAGGCCCTGATAACGTGGGGGAGGACCCTGATGTAACGTGAGGACCCTGATGTAACGTGAGGGCCCTGGTGTAGCGTGAGGGCCCTGATGTAGCGTGAGGGCCCTGATGTAACGTGAGGGCCCTGATGTAGCGTGAGGGCCCTGATGTAACGTGAGGGCCCTGATGTAGCGTGAGGGCCCTGATGTAACGTGAGGGCCCTGATGTAACGTGAGGGCCCTGATGTAACGTGAGGGCCCTGATGTAACGTGAGGGCCCTGATGTAACGTGAGGACCCTGATGTAGCGTGAGGGCCCTGATGTAACGTGAGGGCCCTGATGTAACGTGAGGGCCCTGATGTAACGTGAGGGCCCTGATGTAGCGTGAGGGCCCTGATGTAACGTGAGGGCCCTGATGTAACGTGAGGATAAACATAAATATAGACGATAAACTAATGATACCAAGCTAAATTAATCTAATCTTAAGATCATCTAACTTAATTTAGGTAAAGTTTGGTTACGTTGAGATAGCTAAAAACGGCTTCAGTGGAATCAGGTCAGCTTGATCGTATAATACACATTATGTATACTTTAATATACATGACATGAAATGACATGACATGACATTACATACGAATTCCAAAAAGTTATCTTTATTTTACAAAGGTGTCCTCAGCTATACATCCACAGTCAGCTAAACTAGGAAGCTAATCGACAGCTAACAAGAGACACTTAACACTCGACACTCGACAGCATTAACGATAAGACATCAGCTTTTAACAGTGAACACGTTGTAATGTGATGATATAATGTGAAAAGGAGAGAGAGAGAGAGAGAGAGAGAGAGAGACATGAATAGACAGCAGAAAGATACAGAAAAAATAGATAAAATAAGACAGATAGAAAGACACAGACAGACATATACCACATCACAGTCACCACCCACACCCCCTCCCCTCCCCCACCCACACCCCCTCCCCTCCCCCACCCACACCCCCTCCCCTCCACCACCCACAACCCCCCCCTCCCCCCCACCCCACACCCCCTCCCTCCCCCCCACCCACACCCTCCACCACCCACACACCCTCCCCTCCACCACCCACACCCTCCACCACCCACAACCCTCCCCCTCCACCACCCACACCCTCCCCCCCCCACCCCACATCCCTCCCCACCCCACACCCTCCCTCTCTCCCCACCCCACACCCTCCCTCCACCACCCACACCCTCCACCACCCCTGCACCCCCTCCACCACCCTGGCCCTCCTCCCCCACCCCACAACCCTCCCTCCCCCACCCACCCTACACCACAGCTCTATACACAGAGGGGCACCCACTAATCAAATCTCAGCCTCTGATTATTTTTCATATTCCCCTAAGATCAAATTTCCCCAACGCCTAATAACAACGAAGGAGGGGGGGAGAGTGGCGTTCTTGTTGTTCTTCGTGTTCTTGTTCTTCGTGTTCTTGTTCTTCGTGTTCTTCTCATCCACTAATACCATCTCAACCTGTCTATAGTTGTTTATTTCAAGGAAGAATAAAATAATTTCTCTGGACTAAAATGTTATGGAAAAGTTGACCCTGAAGAGTCACAGAAATGAATAGGTCAAAGGTTGTTTAGCTAGATATTTTTTCATCGTATTTTTTTTCTAAAATTTTACGTGTTTTGATTCAATTTATATTTTTGTTATCAGTATTTTCGTAATTATTTTATTTTTTATCGTTATCTTTCTTCGTTCTTTGTTTCGATTTTTCCTTTTAATTATTTGTTTATTTTCCTCTCTCTCTCTCTCTCTCTCTCAAGTACCAAAATATTTCTATAATCTGTCTATTCCTCATTTCTCTCTTTTCCTACAAATTTGTTAGGAAGTTGTTACAGTCAATTGATTTATTTAATTCTCTCACTCACTCTTTCTCTCTCTCACTCACTCTCTTTCTCTGACTCACTCTCTTTCTCTGACTCACTCTCTCTCACTCACTCTCTTTCTCTGACTCACTCTCTCTATGAATACTTGACTAAGCAGGACTCAATGTACCAGAACTTCACGAAAGTATACTATAGAAAGTTTACCAGAACATCACAACTACAGGTGAACTCAATGTACACTTTCAAGTACTCATTCGTTCGTGTAAACTAAGAACAATAAAACCCAACCTTAGTACAGTAATTATCACCCACGTGGTGTACATTAACACACAAATTACACTTCATTGTACTTTACTATGTACTAATTGAACCTTACTAGTCTCTATTACCTCTTATAATTATTCACCGACTCAATTACCTTCACTAGATTAACTATATGACTCATTATTGCGTAGTTGGATCAGTCATAGTTACGAGTTATTGTTACGTTCAAGTCACTATTGGGTGTTGAGTCACTGTCTTTATTCAGGTTTGTTTGTTTTTGTTGTGGATGAGTAATATTTTATAGATATTTACTCATGATTCACGATCTTTTGTAGTGAGGATGAGTAATATTCACCCATCACAACACAGTATAGTGAGGAAGAGAATATCCTTTGAGACGAGAAATACTCATTATTGGATCAGCTTATCTTACTCACTGTTGAATATTAAATAATAATAAATTAATTGTTATTTAGGAAGACAGATTATGGTAAACCAGAGGAATATACCCGTATAATGGAGGTATATCTAGCAAGTTAAACCTGAGGAATATACCCGTATGATGGAGGTATATCTAGCAAGGTAAACCAGGGGAATATATACCATTATGAAGGTAAACTTAAGGTAAACCAGTGGGACGATGACTGTGCACTACAATGGACCTAAATTATAGCAAGGTAAACCTGTACGCGAGCAGCAGTATATTCCCGGAAACTACTGATGCAAAGTGTGTGTGTGTGTGTGTGTGTGTGTGTGTGTGTGTGTGTGTGTGTTACCTGCACTTTCATTTTCTTTAATACCACGATTATGGAAGTTCGAAAGGAAGTGCGTTTACAGGTTTATTTATGCATGTGTGTGTGTGTGTGTAATATTCCTGCATATTCACTACTGAAGAAGGGATCGGTCGTTCAGGAGATTCAGTCAATGCATTCCCAACAAGTTGTCATCCCAAAAGAATTCTAATGAATAAACATGAACAGAGGTGAGCCAGGGTAATACCCCCCACCCACCCACCCACCACCACCACCCCACCACACCACCACCACCACCCCACCACCCACCAACACCACCTGCACCACCCACCAACACCACCACCCCACCACCACCACCCCACCACCCACCACCACCATCAACGCCACCATTATCATCACTCACCCACTGTAAACTTCTCCTTAACATATACTCGTCTTAATTACTCCTTCACTCTTCATCATTGTGAATATTTTATACATGGGATGAATAATGAGAATCACAGCATTATGTAAATACTCTCCGATTCACCTTAAGGAACCAGAAAGTAAGATGGGTGATGTATAAAGATAATTTGTTCTACATTATTCATGAGTTAGATAGTTTTACACAGTTAATCGTCCTGTGTGTGTGTGAGAGAGAGAGAGAGAGAGAGACCAATAGACGCCACTCACAAGTAACAAGATCGCCGAAGTTTTCCTCAAGTTACTTTTCTGACTTGTAGAAAACCGAGGAAAAACAGCAGGCAAAGAAGAAAATAAATAAAGAAGGAGGTATGGAAGAACAAGAAGAAGAGGAAGCAGAAAACACACACACACACACGAATCATTTTTGTCATTCTTCGCTGCACCGACTCTAGTGAATTTATATCCATTCTATAATAGGGGCACCAGAACTGAACCGCATAATCGAGGTGCGGCCTGACTAGAGCAAGATATAGTTGCAATAAGACCTCTTCACTCTTGTTACTTACACTTCTAGATATAAAACCCAATACTCTGTTTGCCTTATTTCGAACATTAACGCACTGTTTTCTAGGCCGTAGGTCCGGGCTTACAAGTACCCCTAGGTCTCTTTCACAAGTCGAATAAGGTGGTAGTGGTGGTATTAGTGGTGATAGTAGTGGTGATAGTGATGGTGGTAGTAGTAGTGGTGGGTATATTGATAGTGGTAGTGGTTGTGATAGTGGTGGGTACAATATTCCAAAACAGTGGTGATAGTGGTAATGGTAATAATGATGATCGTGGTGATAGTGGTGGCAAGCACATGAGAGAGTCAGTACCAGTATCTCGGAGAGCCAGTCGTCAACATCTATCATCAAGAAGCGACCATAATCGATATCTAATGCCTGCAACCTATTTACGGTAATGGGTTTTCGATGCGTAGATGGCTCAAGTTAAGCTCATTATATCCGTCACTATGCCCAGGTAAACTCTTGGGGTTAAATTATGCCTTCTGTAATACTTGGTTACCTGAGGAAGACCAACCCCCCTCCTCCCTCCTCTACCTCTCTTTCCGCTAATACCCCACCCGTCCTTCACCACCACCTCCTTTATCCCCACCTGTCCTTCATCCCACACCCTAATTCCAGTCCTCTGTTCCTACTATCCATCCTCCTCCTCCTCCTCATCCCATCTCTCCCTACCTCTACTCACCTTCTGCTTTAGAGAGGAACGTTAATGTGCGTCAGGTGTCGAAGGTAGAGTAAAGGTCAAGGTGAGAGGCGGTTCTTCATCTGGGTTATATACTTTGATGACTCTCATAAGAGATTTGTTCTAGCCTTAAAAGAGGAAGATTATTATGAGGGAAGTTTATGCTGACACCAACGTCACGGCAGGTAAGGAGAAGGTAAATGACTCTCTGGTGTAGTGGTTATGAGGGTGTTGTTAGGGAAGGAAAACGCCAGGCGGAGATTGACTGCCTTTGCTGGCGCTGATTTTATGATACGAGTTAATGACACGTGAGAGAGAGAGAGAGAGAGAGAGAGAGATATTCTTCCTCCCTGACGTCAACATACACATACACAGGTAGGCCTACACACACACACACACACACACACACACACGCACACACACCACACACACACACCCCCACCCCACACACACACACACCCCCACCCCACCCTCCACCCACACACACGTTAACAATGATCACGCGTCTCTCTTATGCCCGCCCGTCAGTTTTCGCGTCGCGTGCCATCGATTTACTACTGTCAGCATGTTTGTGGCGCGCCTCAGTGAGCAAAGTGGCGCACAAGTGGTCCTTAGGGGGGGAGAATGAGTTTTTTTTTTATATTTGACGTTAAAGAAAATACTACCGAGAAATTGTAGAAATGATTAAGTGAAGAATTCTGAAGGATCTGCCAAGGTGAGGTGACACTTAATGATTTGGTGCTGCCATAGACACAGGTAACATGACCCTTTTGTGATATCTGCAGCCATAAATACGAGGTCCCGTACACACACACACACACACACACACACACATACGGAAGTT
>NW_024734758.1:0-15389 GCF_018991925.1 Homarus americanus | reverse complement strand
TACAGGTATGACTATTATACAGTGTTTACAGTTTACATGTTGATGGATACTTGTAATTATAAAGATAAACTACCCTGGTTATAAGATGTTGTGGCCCCGACGCCTACTCACGCTTACCAACCCTACAGAGGCAACAGTGCCCAGACAACAGGGGTTGTGTTGTTCGGACCCCACTTTTCAGATACTTTTTTGAGTGACTGTACAGCCGGGTTCAAAAGTTCACTCCCTCCCAAACTGAAGCAGTATCGACCCCAAATGAGATAAAACAACACACCCGCACCAGATGACAGTCAGGGTAAGGCAGTTCGGAGACTCATTCCCGTGACTCAGTTTCACCACTGGGGGCCAACTTTTGTCCGCGACTGCACGGTATATCAGGAAAGTATATACTTGACTTACTAAAGAAAATCATTTATTCACCTAGAGTCACATCAGCCAACAATATTATTTATAATCATTTCCTTAAAAGTTCTATTGAAAAAAATATTTGTTTGTCCTATTCACCAAACAGAGACCATCAAACAGAGGTTAACACAACATATAATCTTATTCAGAATGAAACAATAAGCCAATTAATAAGTTTATCATTCATATTATTTCCTATTGATAATAAACCTATATTTTTTAGGTACATAGTGGCCTTAGGTATATAGTGGCCCTATAAAGAATAATGATATATTTTCTTCCAAAACCTGTATGTTGCATTAACTCTTTTTGGTCATTAACGTCTAATTGGAACAAAAGAGCCTGATGCTTTTTTAGAACTTTGAGTCAATTTAATAATAGTTTGACTGAAAGAGATGATGATATTCAATAAGAAATGACCAATAAATTTTAGATTATTAAGTTTCTAAAATGACTACGACACCACAGTTAAGGGCTGAAGGGAGAGACAGAACTATGTAGTCACGGTGTAAGAAATGGAAACTTGAGATAAAAGCCTTGAAAATTAAATGAATTCTAACCTAAACTATTTACACTCACTTCAAAAATTAACTTCACGATTTTGTGTGAGACATTATGACAACGGACGAAACATTTTGACAACCCTACTGACACAACAGGAGTCTCTGTGTTGATTTTGAAGTTCATCGGACTCTCCGAAAAGATAATTTTTGGAGCCAGTAAAAGAAGTTTCGGTAGATCCAAGGTTAATTTTTTTCATCTTAAGTCAAACAGAACTTGAGACTGACCTTAAGCCATATCCCAAGTATCTTCGTATACTGATCTTCTTAAAACAAAGTAAAACAAATTATTACTAAAATATATGTGATTACCTGAGACAGGGACGTGTTCTATTTTACAAAGAGACAATGTATGTACGGGTAAACAGAGTGTAAGAGGTAAGAAGTGGAGGTGTTAACAGGTACCTGACCTCCGTAACTCAGGTGATAATTTTCTCACACCAACATCTGAGTCACTCATGATGAACCGCCATATTTTCCTCACCTCCATATTATGCTATAATATTATATTATATTTCTCTTACTATTATTGTCCTCCCCTCTTTGTCCTCCCTGTTAGCCATTTTTCCTCTCATTCCCTACACGTTTATGGTCATTATGTTAACCCTAAATAATGAACACTTCCCCCACGTGGCTGTAACACCAACATGCAGGAAACATTAAATGGCGTCTCAAGATTTACCTCGGGAGTCTTCTACAATCTTTACCTGGAGGAGGAGGAGAGTCAGTGGCTGAAGTGTTTGAGTACAAGATTGTGAAGGTGGACACATGCACCCTTCAAGATCCGGAAGGAAGACCAAGTAGGAGACGCTCAAGAATAAAAAGGGTGACGGAGAGGAAGACGGAATGAAGTAGGGGAAGAGAGAGAGAGTAAGCGAGTAAGCTAATACTCAAGACAAACAATAAAATCCCAGAGAAGTTAACACCATCGCCTCAGATCACGTTTACTGACAATATACAAGACATTCCCACAACAACAGCGCTAACGATATTGTCTACAGCTGTGACGATAAGGTTTGATCGTTTTCTTGGTCATACCTCAACCTTTGACAGGGAACTCAACCCACGCCCAAAACCTCTCTATCTATCCCACCTCATTAACAGAAATCTTTACTTAATAAAACTGTAAAAGTCGTTAAAAAAAATTATTTTTACGATTTTGTGTGCGACAATATGACACAACAGACGAAGGATTTTGACAACCCTACCGAGACAACAGGAGTCGCGGTGTTCATTTTGAAATCCATTAAACACCAACATAAAGACACTTTTTGGAACGATTGATACATCAGAGAATTACTCAAATATTATACGGAGCTTTACATTACTGGGATCAGTAGATTCTTCCGGAGTGGTAAGAGAAGCTGAATTTGACACAAGACCTTATATACTGCAACAAGAAAAAAATATTGTGACAACTTTAACTGGATATTGTTCTTCAGCGACTGGTCATAATATCCGACCAATATTGTCTCAAGGACGAACTGTATATAAGGTTTAACGAGCCAATACAGTACGTTACCCTGAAATTAGAGTTAGAAAACTTGAAATTAAAGGAAGAGACAGCAACGCTGAAGGAAGAAACGGGACAAAGAAAGCCGGTGAATGAAGATAACTCTGGGGATTGGAAGGTTGTGAGAAGAGGGACGACTAAACTGGTGGTGAAGAAAAACACCAAGGATACGACAACAACGACAACAACAGCTAAGTGTACCAACTCGTTCAGTCCCTTGATAGACGAATTGGACGTTAGTACAGTCAGGAACAGGGCTGACAAGGAAGGTATAAAAACTTTAATTGTTGGTGACTCACAGGTAAGGTACCTGGACAGAGCCTTTTGTGGTAAAAATAAAAATAGGATGAGGGTGTGTTTGCCAGGGGCTGGGGTGGGGGATATAGTTGACAGGATGGACAATATCTTGTCTGGTAATGGGAACACACCCATTATCTGCCTCAGTACAGGAGGCAATGATATTGGCCGGTGTAGGAGTGAAGAGCTTCTTGATAAGTTAAAGACAGCTATAGATCGTATTAGGACTAAGGGAGGGATCCCTATCATATGTGGTGTCCTGCCTAGAAGGAGAGTTAGCAATGAATGGTTGTCAAGGGCAGTTGGTGTCAACGGCCGTCTTGACGGATATTGCAAGTCAAATATCAGTCCCATTCATTGACAACTGGGACAACTTCTACGGCAGAAGGGACCTTTATGCTAGGGATGGGGTGCACCTGTCTCGGGAGAGGGTGGCAACCCTGGCTGGGTCTCTAGAGGGGGCAGTTCAAAAGATATCGAAGTCTTTAAACTGCTAGGGGAGCATAGGAGCACGGGGGTGGAGGAGACTGCAGTGATAGCGGGTAAACAAAGTGAAAGATTACAGGGAAATAGTGTTAGGAACGATGACAAAACTAAATTAGACAGGGAATTTAAACCTAAACGCAGTAAAGGGAGGACTCGGAACACGACTAACTTAAATGTCTACTACGCCAACAGTAGAAGCATGGGAAACAAAATGGATGATATTAGGGCCTTGGTATGTACCGAAAAAATCGATATAATAGCATTCACTGAAACATGGATCAACGTAGACTCACGTGAGTTAACTGTCGCATACCAAATTGCGGATTACAAATTGTTCCATACTGATAGGCCGTCCAGGAAAGGAGGCGGAGTCGCCATCTATGTCAGGGATAATCTGACGTGCGAAAGAAATAAGGAAATAAAAACTGAGCGGAATACAGAAACAATTTGGATAGAATTAATCGACGGTAGGGAAAAATTAATCATAGGAGTAATATATAAACCTCCCAATCTTGATAGAGTTAATGAGCGACTTATCTGGGACTAAATGCGCAGGGCTTCCATACACAACAAAGTCTGTATAGTAGGCGACTTTAACCTTGGCCAAATAGATTGGACTGACCTTACGGGTAACTCAGTATCAGAGGAATTCCTCGAAACGATCCAGGACTGTTTCCTAAGTCAACATATAACCGAACCCACCCGGGGTAATAATATACTCGATTTAGTTCTGTCGAACAGAGAAAACCTCATTAGCAATGTCGAGGTAGGGAACGAACTTGCAAACAGCGATCACAAAGAAATTCGATTCCAGTTAGATTTTCAGATCAGACGTAAAGGGAATTCCATTAAAGTCCCAGATTTCAGAAGGGCAAACTTTGAAAGTTTAAAGAGGCAGCTGAGAGAGGGGGTGTCTCGCTTGGATATGAACCAAGATGACACCGACCTGATAACGAGATCTGAGATTGCCCAGTTCCACGACAATTTAAATAACGAGTTACTTAATGCACAAAGGCAGAACATACCATACAAAAAACTCAGATCAGACAACAATGACCCTAAATGGATAAATAATTATTTAAAGAACATTATTGGCCAAAGGAAGGCTATAGGTAGAAGGATAAATCGTGGTGAATTTTACCTCCGGGAGTATTATAAGGTATTGGCCGGTAGGGTTAGAACTGAGACAAGAAAAGCCAAGAGGAACTATGAACTGAAGGTAGCAGGGGAGGCGAAAACAAACCCCAAAGGAGTCTACCAAATGTATCAAACTAAAACACGAGATAAGATTGGACCAATACGTTCAGATACCGGCGAGCTAACTGATAACGACGGAGAAATGAGCAAAAATCTGAATAAATATTTTTCAACAGTTTTCACCACCGAAAATTTAAACATGATACCCGAGGCACCGACTCTATTCAGAGAGAGTGAAGAAAACAAATTAAGCGAGATAGTAGTGACTAGTAACGATGTTAATAAGCAAATAGATAAACTGAAGCCTAATAAGTCACCTGGTCCCGATGAGATATTTGCCAGAGTATTAAAGGAATGTAAGGATGAGCTTAGTATGCCCTTGGCAAAGTTGTTTAACATGTCATTAAAAACAGGTGTAGTACCAGAATCCTGGAGGATAGCGAATGTAATACCGATTTTCAAGAAGGGGGATAGATCACTATCCTCTAACTACCGCCCAATCAGTCTAACATCAATAGTAGGTAAATTATTAGAATCAATTATTTCAAACTCTATTCGAAACCACCTGGAGAAGCACAAGTTTATCAATGATTCCCAATATGGCTTCACAAGCGGGCGTTCATGTCTAACTAATCTATTAAAATTCTTTTCATCAGTTTTCGAATCGGTGGACGAGGGGCACAATTATGATGTGGTATATCTCGACTTTAGCAAAGCCTTCGTCAGTCCCCCACAAAAGACTAATTAGAAAGGTAGAATTGCATGGCATCAAAGGTAATATCCTTAAATGGATTAGGGCGTGGTTAAGGGACAGGAAACAGCGAGTGAGCATAAACGGCACTAAATCGTATTGGAGCAACGTCACTAGTGGAGTTCCCCAAGGCTCAGTACTTGGACCATTATTATTTATTATATACATAAACGACATAGATATCGGCATAGACAGCAACATAAGTAAATTTGCTGATGACACTAAAATAGGACGTGTAATTAAATCTGACGAGGACTCTGCAAAACTACAGGAAGATCTAAACAAATTTTTCGAATGGTCGGAAGAATGGCAGATGAATGTAAAGTACTCAGTATAGGAGATGTAAGCAGGGAAACCAGTTACCAGATGAACAACGACGCCATTGTGGAATCCAACTGAGAGAGAGATTTAGGAGTAATGATAAGTAGGAATCTTAAGCCAAGTAAATAATGTGTTTTTGTTCGTAACAAGGCTAATAAAGTACTTGGGTTCATACAAAGGAGTGTTAATTACAAGACTAGCGAGGTCATCTTAAAATTATATCTAGCGCTTGTGAGACCTCACCTGGATTACTCAGTTCGGTTCTGGTCACCGTATTACAGAATGGATATAGAATCACTGGAAAGAATCCAGAGGAGAATGACAAGACTAATCCCGGGCATTAGGAACCTTGAATACAGAGACAGGTTAAAGCATCTTAATTTGCACTCCCTCGAGAGACGTAGAGTGAGGGGCGACATGATTGAGGTGTATAAATGGAAGTCAGGGTTAAACAAAGGGGACATTACAAAGGTACTCAAACTATCCAACCAGGAGCGAACCAGTAACAATGGTTTTAAATTTGACAAATTTAGATTTCGGCGTGAAATTGGTAAACACTGGTTTGGAAACAGAGTAGTGGATGAGTGGAACAAGTTACCAAATATCATTATTAACTCGAATACGCTGAATAGCATCAAAAATAGGTTGGATGCTTATATGAGCAATAGGGGTTGAGTATAAACGGGACTGCCCAGTATGGGCCAATAGGCCCGCTGCAGTTTCCTCCCTTCTTATGTTCTTATGTTATAAGTTCATACATGGTTGTCTGTGCCAGTGTGTGTGGCCGCGGGCGCTACTCCGGGTATATACAGTTGGCAATATCTGTGTGATATTTGTCAAGTGAAGCAACAATATCTGTCTTACACGAGCACAGCGGGATACCACGCCGCCTGACAGTCTGACACGGCCACTGTTCGTCATGTATGCCTCCTGGCCTACACTCTGCTCACGCCCTACAGCATACTAATATTTCACGTGGGAGAACTTGGTCTTCCATAACACTTGACTCACTACTACTCTGACATATAAACAGTACAGTAATAAACAGTACAGTAAATAACATAATAAACAAGTCAAAGCTACTCAGAGGTTCCTTTGTATATCTTGACTTAAATGATCTGAGCTTGAAAATAAGTTATACAAGTGAGTCCATTTTCTGATATATATTTGACGATGTTGTAGATGGGACAGGCAAGTAGTAATCGCTAGCGGTCGTTTACATTCTCTACTTTATTTATTATCAGAGGAACAAGATTGACTCCCATCAAGTCGTCAACGAAGACCTTGTATACAAAAATGCTGACAGTTGTAAACAGCGAGGGCAGTAGAGAGGGAGCGTGAATATTTCATCCAATACGAATATTGTCAGTGATTAAAGCTTTCTTACGAGGAAGTTTTCTGTAAGAACAGAAACTTTATCATCCTTAGTTCTGTTGTTATGATTTAATACCGTTAACAGGAGACGAGAGTAGGGAGACCTCCACGTATTGGCTACATTAACCTCCCCTCACCTCCCACTTGTGTTGGAAGGCTGGCGCTATAATGTTCAGGCACTTTATCATATTACAGCAACTTTTATGGCGAGACTTTGAGAGAATAATTGGTTTCTGGTTTCTTGTGTGTGTGTGTGTGTGTGTGTGTGTGTGTGTGTGTGTGTGTGTGTGTGTGTGTGTGGGTGGGTGTGGGTGTGTAATAACCATGGATATAAATAGATTAATAAGAAGGTTTATTTTCGTCGTGGCTAATAATAATAATTGTTGCCGTCCTCAGCGATCATCAGACCCACGAGTCATGACCCAACAACACCACCTCATAACTCTCACCAATTACTGTAAAAATATTGCCCTCCATGGAGAGTTAATTACCTTCATGTTACCTACAGCCACAGGTGATCCATCAACCACTTGATAATGACGTGTTGGACCCACTGTCTACCCAACGCTACAAAACTAGTATGACCGAGTAAGGCCTAGTATGACTCAGTATACCCTAGTATGTCCCAGTATAAGTCTAAAACTTATACAAACTACCAAAGTGAGAGAAATATATTGTGTTTGAAAATGAGCTGTATGTTGTATCGCGTAACACCTTTAAAAGCCTTGAAGATCACTAATGAGGTGTTCACGGTGTTGGTGATAAGGTGTTCTCAGGTGTTGTGTCCATTAGTTCCTTAAGTGGCCCCGAGGGTAGGTGATCAAGTTCATTACTGTCTCTACCCCTATAATGGAAGACTAATTGTGACCTTGGCGAGTGATGGGTAGAGTGGTGCGGTGTATACAACTGAGAGAGAGAGAGAGAGAGAAAGAGAGATATAAAAGCAATAGGATCATCCAGACAATGCCACAGTCGATGGTTGTAGTATTTAATTGTCAATTTCAAGTGTCATAATCACACACACACACACACACACACACACACACACACACACACTACGTTTTTGCTGTTCAACACCTACATTAATCTGTATGTTCACTGTATGTTCCTTTACCTTTCTCTAATGAAGGCTTTTGTTAAACCACCAATGTATGTAATAAGTCATTTATGTCCAATGTATATTTTCAGCCTTCGGGCTGCAGAACTTTTTCATAAATTACCACATACACACACACACACACACACACACACACACACACACACACACACACACACACACACACACACACACACACACACACACACACACACACACACACACACACACACACACACACACACACACACACACACACACACACACACACACACACACACACACACACACACACACACACACACACACACACACACACACACACACACACACACACACACACACACACACACACACACACACACACACACACACACACACACACACACACACACACACACACACACACACACACACACACACACACACACACACACACACACACACACACACACACACACACACACACACACACACACACACACACACACACACACACACACACACACACACACACACACACACACACACACACACACACACACACACACACACCTACCTACCTACCTACCTTTAATACTTCCAAGAACAAATAAATATATGTAAACACAAAGCCACCAGCCACGCTGTGTGCTAAGGATCAGGCGGCCGACACCACCACCCACACACCTGTATTGTCTAACACGGTACATACACTTCACCTGTAATCAGTGTAACTGCCTCCTAAGTTAGTGTCAAATGTAAACATTCTTTACAAACTAAACATTAAATTTGCCTTACTGTAGTTTTATGTGTGTTAGTATCATGACAGATCAAGAAGGGAAATATTTCTCGCTGGGTAACTGAGTGACACCTGCAGTAGTAATAAGTGTTGGTTTGTTTACCTCACCGTACTCAGCCAAGATACGGGTTTACATAAGAACACAAGAACATAAGAATGGAGGAAACTGCAGCGGGCCTATTGGCCCATACTGGGCAGTCGCGTTTACACCCATCTCCTATTGCTCATATAAACATCCAACCTATGTTTGAAGCTATTCAGCGTATTCGAGTTAATGATGATATTTGGTAACTTGTTCCATTCATCCACTACTCTGTTTCCAAACCAGTGTTTATCTATTTCACGCCTAAATCTAAATTTGTCTAATTTAAAACTATTGTTACGAGTTCGCTCCTGGTTGGATAGTTTGAGTACCTTTGTAATGTCCCCTTTGTTTAGCCCTGACTTCCACTTATACACCTCTATCAGGTCGCCCCTCGCTCTACGTCTCTCAAGGGAGTGCAAATTAAGATGCTTTAACCTGTCTCTATACTCAAGGTTCCTAATGCCCGGGATTAGTCTAGTTATTCTCCTCTGAATTCTTTCCAATGATTCTATATCCATTCTGTAATACAGTGACCAGAACTGAACTGCATAATCCAGGTGTGGTCTCACAAGCGCAAGATACAGTTTTAGGATGACCTCGCTAGTCTTGTAACTAACACTCCTTTGTATGAACCCAAGTACTTTATTAGCCTTATTACGAGCAAAAACACATTGTTTACTTGGCTTAAGGTTCCTGCTTATCATTACTCCTAAATCTCTCTCGCAGTCGGATTTCTCTATGGCATCGTTGTTCATCTGGTATCTGGTTTCCCTGTTTACATCTCCTATACTGAGTACTTTATATTTGTCCACGTTGAATTTCTTCTACCATTTTTCCGACCATTCGAAAAATTTGTTTAGATCTTCCTGTAGTTTTGCTGAGTCCTCGTCAGATTTAATAACACGTCCTATTTTAGTGTCATCAGCAAATTTACTTATGTTGCTGTCTATACCGGTATCTATGTCGTTTATGTATATAATAAATAATAATGGTCCAAGTACTGAGCCTTGGGGAACTCCACTTGTGACGTTGCTCCAATGGGACTTAGTGAGGTTAATGCTCACCCGCTGTTTCCTGTCCTGTAACCACACCCTAATCCATTTAAGGATGTTACCTTTGATGCCATGTGCTTCTACCTTTCTAATTAGTCTTTCGTGGGGGACTCTGTCGAAGGCTTTGCTAAAGTCGAGATATACCACATCATAATTGTGCCCCTCGTCCATCGATTCGAAAACTGATGAAAAGAATGTTAATAGATTAGTTAGACAAGAACGTCCGCTTGTGAAGCCATGCTGGGAATCATTGATCAATCGATGCTTCTCCAGGTGATTTCGAATAGAGTTTGAAATGATTGCTTCCAGTAATTTGCCTACTATTGATGTTAGACTGATTGGGCGGTAGTTAGAGGATAGTGATCTATCCCCCTTCTTGAAAATCGGTATTACATTCGCTATCCTCCAGGATTCTGGTACTACACCTGTTTTTAAGGACATGTTAAACAACTTTGCTAAGGGCATACTAAGCTCTTCCTTACATTCCTTTAATACTCTGGCAAATATCTCATCGGGACCAGGTGACTTATTAGGCTTTAGTTTGTCTATTTGCTTACTAACATCGTTACTAGTCACTAATATCTCGCTTAATTTGTTTTCTTCACTATCTCTGAATAGAGTCGGTGCCTCGGGTATCATGTTAAAATTTTCGGTAGTGAAAACTGTTGAAAAATATTTATTCAGATTATTGCTCATTTCTCCGTCGTTATCAGTTAGCTCGCCGGTATCTGACCGTATTGGTCCAATCTTTTCTCGTGTTTTAGTTTGATACATTTGGTAGAATCCTTTGGGGTTTGTCTTCGCCTCCCTTGCTATCCTTACCTCATTATTCCTCTTGGCTTTCCTTATCTCGGTTTTAAACCTACTCGCCAATATCTTATAATAATCCTGGAGGTAAATTTCGCCACGCTTTATCCTTCTACCTATAGCCTTCCTTTGGCCAATGATGTTCTTTAAATAATTATTTATCCATTTAGGGTCATTGTTGTCTGATCTGAGTTTTTTGTATGGTATGTTCTGCCTTTGTGCATTAAGTAACTCATTATTTAAATTGTCGTGGAACTCGGCAATCTCAGATCTCGTTATCAGGTCGGAGTCATCTGTCAGGTTCACGGCCAAGCGCGACACCCCCTCTCTCAGCTGCCTCTTTAAACTGTCAAAGTTTTCCCTTCTCAAATCTGGTATTTCAGTCGAATTTTGCTTACGTCTGCCCTGAAAATCTAACTGGAATCTAATTTCTTTGTGATCGCTGTTTGCAAGTTCGTTCCCTACCTCGACATTGCTAATGAGGTTTTCTCTGTTCGACAGAACTAAATCGAGTATATTATTACCCCGTGTGGGTTCGGTTATATGTTGACTTAGGAAACAGTCCTGGATCGTCTTGAGAAAATCCTCTGATTCTGAGTTACCCGTAAGGTCAGTCCAATCTATTTGGCCAAGGTTAAAGTTGCCTACTATACAGACTTTGTTGTGTATGGAAGCCCTGCGCATTTCATCCCAGATAAGTCGCTCATGTGGGTAACCTCTCACTGATGTGTTCGGGTATATGTAGGACTTACTGTTACGCCAAACCTAAGTGACATATGAAAAAAAAATATTTTATGTAGAGAATATGATATGAATTACAATTTTACATTTTATAATAACAGTTGCTCAACATTTAACCCACTGATCGTATTCTATGCCAACATATTTATTTAATGTTTAAACTCATGCCTCTAGCATTCGTATATTTTTAATTGCATTTTCCTAGTTTATGGTGCAATGACAAAATTGGTCTGTACAGCGTCACAACCCAGGTATATAGGTGCTACAGCTCGAGTGTATAGAGGTGCCATAATCCAGGTGTGTAGGGACGCCATAATACAGGTGTGTAGGGACGCCATAATCCAGGTGTATAGAGACGCCATAATACAGGAGTATAGAGGCACCATAATCCAGGTGCATAGAGGTGCCATAATCCAGGTGTATACAGGCGCCATAATCCAGGTGTATACAGGCGCCATAATCCAGGTGTATACAGGCGCCATAATCCAGGTGTATACAGGTACCATAACTCATCCCAACAGGTGCTACAACCCAGGTATACATACTGAACATCTTAGATAAACAAAGCGTCACAACCCAAATACAAAAAAATCACAACCTAACATTACTGTAACACAACAATCCATATATACAAACGGCATTACAAGAGTCTCTCGGGTCACAAGACAACAAATGATCCGTCGGAATCGTGGGACATACTGACACCTGCCCAGCCAAACTCTCCTGACAGTTTAATTGTCTCCCAGTACTGCTCTCTGACGTCCACTACAACCTCCAACCACCATCCCTCACACCAACAACCATCACCGCCCACACACCATGCCATCACCACCCACACACCATACAATCACCACTCACACACCAAACCTTCACCACCCATACACGAAACCTTCACCCACACACCATACCATCACCAACACCCACACACCATAAATTCAGCACCCACACACCATGCCATCACCACCCACACACGAAACCTTCACCTCCCACACACCATACCATCACCACCCACACACCAAACCAGCACCCCACACACCCGGCTAAAACCAGCACCCCACACCAAAACCACCACCACCCCACATCACATACCACCACCCCACACACCATACCACATCACCACCCACACCATACACTCACCATCCCACACACCATACAATTCATCATCCACATCATACCATCACCACCCCCACACCATACCACCACCCCCACACACCATACCAACCACCACCCACACACCATTTCACCAACCCCACACACTATACCACCACCACCCACACACACAAATCACCAACACACAATTGCTACCACATCACCACCCACACACCATGCCACCACCACCACCAACACACCATAATCACCACCCACACATCATACAATTATCACCCATACATCATACCATCACCACCCACACACTATACCACCATCCCCACACACCATACCACCATAATTCCACACACCATACACCACCCACCACACTATACCACCACCACCCAATTACACACTATACCACCACCACCCACACACCATACCACCCACCCATACACCACATACAATTCACCACCACCCGCACACCATACCACCACCATCCACACACCATACAATCACCACCCACACACCATACCACCACCACCCACACACCATACAATCACCACCCACACACCATACAATCACCACCCACACACCATACAATTATCACTCACACACCATACCATCACCCCCACACACCATACCAACCACCACCCACACACCATACAACCACCAACCACACACCATACCATCACCACACCATACAATCACCACCCACACACCAGTGTATTCACTCCCAGTAAACACTGCTCCCTACACTGTCACTATGTTGAAATGAACTGTAGTTTGAGCTGATCCCCATCTAAGTTATTATATGTCTTATTTGTGTCACTTATGTCACTTGTATATTATTTGTAATTCGTAACCCATTCCCCAAGTATGTAACTGTATATTTTCAGCCTTCTGGCTGCCAAGCTCTTTCAATAAACCGTTAATTATTATTATTATTATTATTATTATACAATTATCACCCACTCATCATACCATCACCTCCACACACCATACCAACCACCACCCACACACCATACAACCACAAACCACACACCATACCATCACCACACCATACAATCACCACCCACACACCATACAATTATCACCCACTCATCATACCATCACCGCCCACACACCATACCACCACACCCCACACACCACACCACAACACCCACACACCATACCACCACCACCACCCACACACCACACCACCCACACACCAAGGCTAACCACCCACACACCATACCACCACCACCCACACACCACACCACCACCCACACACTATACCTGCACCACCCACACACAAACCATCACCACCCACACAATAAACCATCACCACCCACACACCAAACAATTACCTCCACCCACACAACATACCATCACCATCTTCACACCTATACCACCACCACCCACACACCATACTACCACGACCCACACACTATACCACCACCAACACACCATACCACCACCACCCACACACAAAACCATCACCACCCACACATCAAACAATTACCACCCACACAACATACCATCACCACCTACACACCATTCCACCAACACCCACACACCATACCACCACCACCCACACAACATGCCATCACCACCCACACACCAAACCTTCACCACCCACACACCAAACAATTACCACCCACACAACATACCATCACCACCCACACACCATTCCACCAACACCCACACACCATACTACCACCACCCACACATAAAACCATCACCACCCACACACCAAACAATTACTACTCACACAACATACCATCACCACCCACACACCAAACCTTCACCACCCACACACCATACTACCACCACCAACACATAAAACCATCACCACCCATACACCATACAATTACTACCCACACAACATACCATCACCACCCACACACCATACCATCACCACCTAGACACACGCCCAAAGAGGGAAGATAGAGTAGTCGCCTACACTGGTACAGTGACTAGTGAATTTTGTTTAGATGTGGCAACTCTGTGGAATGTTTATCTAGCATCCTTAGTCTACCTACTATTGTGAGGTCTCTAGGGCCATTCTGGGAGCTTTAGGGCCATTTGCAAGAAGTTTCGTGGAGTACACGATGCTGTGGTATCCCCATGGTCGCTTTGCAAGAATCACTCGGGGGCTTAAAAACAAAATCTGTGCGATTCATTATTGGAACATGGGAGGTTTCCGTGGTACTCTCACCCCTGTAATAGCCCCTGTCTTATAGGCAGAAGTATTTATATAAATGGGTTAATTACATTGGATTTATATACTTATCACCCTCTGTAACTTTCCACTAGCTATAAGGTAGCATATTCAGAGCATGTGATAAGGTGTGCCCATGGGAAGTAGCGTCACTTAGTGCTGAGCTAAGGCAAAGCCGGCTCTCTTGGCCACCTCTTGCGGCAGTAGTTTGATATCCTTGACGAGAGGAAGACATTATTGAGAGCCATAGTGGATGGCTCCGTCTTCCTTCGAGGTAGGACATATATTACCGTTCTCCCTCGACGGGTGTTACAAGCATTAACACTCACTCCCTCACACAAGGAGGACGTATTTAGAAGAGCTATTTAATATAGCCTCCGTCCTCATGTTAACACTCATAGCTACAGTGATTAAGTTACGGTGATATACACTTGGAACTGTATATGATATAGTTTCTTAATAAATACAGAATGGACATTTGGGTTTGGCTACTCAAACCCTATATACTTTTACATGTTCCAGCCCCATTAACCCAGAAAGAATCAACGGTTAAAGGGCCAGTTCACTCCCGCCCGATGACCACTACGATGGAACTATATATTTTGAAACCAAAGGAAAAGAAATAGAACTGGAT
>NW_024734757.1:0-57164 GCF_018991925.1 Homarus americanus | reverse complement strand
CAAAGTCTGGTGATCGAGTATAACAAAGGCCCCTGGTCAGGTAAAGTCCCCAGATCGAGTATAACAAACGTCCCTGATCAGTATAAAGTCCCTGGCCCAGTATAACAAAGTCCCCATATCGAGTATAACAATGTCCTGATCGATTATATCAGTCCCTGGTCGAGTATAGCAAAGGGCTCTGATCGAGTAAGACAAAGTCCCCTGATCGAGTATAACAAATTCCTCTTATCGAGTATAACAAATTCCCTTTATCGATTATAACAAAGTCCCTGATCGAGTATAACAAAGGCCCCTGGTCGAGTATAACAAAGTCCCCTGATCGAGGATAACAAAAGTCCCCTGATTGAGTATAACAAAGTCCCTGATCGGGTATAAAAAGTCTGGTCAGTATAACAAAGTCTCCTGATCTAGTATAACAAAGGACCCTGGACGAGTATAGCAAAATCCCTCATCGAGTATAACATATCCCTGATCGAGTATAAAAAGTCCTCTGGTCGAGTATAACAAAGTCCCCTGATCGAGTATAACAAAGTCCCTGGTCGAGTATAACAAAGTCCCCTGATCGAGGATAACCAAAACCCTCATCGAGTATAACAAAGTCCCATGATTGAGTATAACAAATCCCTGATCGAGTTAAGTCCTCTGGTTGAGTATAACAAAGTCCCTGATCAGTATACCATATTCCTGATGCGTATAACAAAATTCCCTGGTTCGAGTATGACAAAGTCCCTGATTAATTTAAAAAAGTCCCTGGTTGAGTATAACAAAGTCCCTAATCAGGTATAACAAAGTCCCTGATCGAGTATAACAAAGTCCCTGATCAGGATAACAAAGTCCCCTGGTCGAGTATAACAAAGTCCCTGATCGAGGATAACCAAACCCTCGCGAATAAACAAAGTCCCATGATTGAGTATAACAAAGTCCCCTGATCGAGTATAACAAAGTCCTCTGGTTGAGTATAACAAAGTCCCTGATCGAGTATACTTATCCTCTGATCGCGTATAACAAAATTCCCCTGGTTCGAGTATGACAAAGTCCCCTGATTAATTTTAAAAAAGTCCCCTGGTTGAGTATAACAATGTTCCCTGATCGAGTATAACTAAGTCCCCTGGTCGAGTATAACAAAGCCCCCTCATCGAGTATAACAAAGGCCACTAATCGAGCATAACAAAGTCCCCTGATGGAGTATAACAAAATTCCCCTGATCGAGTATGACAAAGTCCCATGATTAATTTTAAAAAAGTCCCCTGGTTGAGTATAACAAAGTTCCCTGATCGAGTATAGCAAAGTCCCCTGGTCGAGTATAACAAAGCCCCCTCATCGAGTATAACAAAGGCCCATAATCGAGTTTAACAAAGTTCCCTGATTGAGTATAACAAAGTCCCCTGATCGAGTATAACAAAGTCCTCTTGTTGACTATAACAAAGTCCCTGATCGAGTATAAAAAAGTCCCCTGATCGCATATAACAAAGTCCCCTGGTCGAGTATAACAAAGCCGCCTCATCCAGTATAACACAGCCCCCTCATCGAGTATAACAAAGGCCCCTAATCGAGTATAACAAAGTCCCCTGATCGAGTATAACAAAGGCCCCTCATTGAGAATAACAAAGTTCCCATGATCGAGTATAACAAAGCCGCTTAATCGAGTATAACAAAGTCCCCTGGTCGAGTATAACTTAGTCCCCTGTTTGAGTCTAACAAAATCCGGTGATCGAGTATAACAAAGGTCCCTGGTCGAGTATAACAAAGCCCCCTGGTCGAGTATAACAAAGTCCATTGGTCAAGTATAAAAAAGTCCCCTTGTCGAGTATAACAAAGTCCCCTGGTCGAGTATAGCAAAGGGCCCTGATCGAGAAAGACAAAGTCCCCTGATCGAGTATAACAAAGTCCCCTGACCGAGTATAACAAAGCCGCCTGGACAAGTATAACAAAGTCCCCTGACAGAGTATAACAAAAGCCCCTCATCGAGTATAGCAAAGTCCATTGGTCAAATATAGGAAAGTCCACTGATCGAGTATGACAAAGTCCCCTGATTAATTATAAAAAGTCCCCTTGTCGAGTACAACAAAGTCCCCTGATCGAGTATAACAAAGTCCCCTCATCTAGTATAACAAAGGCGCCTCATCGAGTCTAACAAAGTCCCCTTATCGAGTATAACAAATTCCCCTCATCGAGTACAACAAAGTCCCCTTATCGAGTATAACAAAGTCCCTGATCGAGAATAAAAAAGTCCCATGGTCCAGTATAACAAAGTCCGCTGATCGAGTGTAAAAAAGTCCCCTGGCCCAGTATAACAAAGTCCCCATATCGAGCATAACAAAGTCCCCTGATCGATTATAACAAAGTCCACTGGTCGAGTATAACAAAGCCCCGTGGACGAGTATAACAAAGTCCCCTTATCGAGTATAACAAAATCTGGTGATCGAGTATAACAAAGGCCCCTGGTCGAGTATAACAAAGTCCCCTAATCGAGTATAACAAAAGTCCCCTGATCGAGTGTAACAAAGTCCCCTGATCGAGTATAACAAAGCCCCCTGGACGAGTATAACACAGTCCCCTGATCGAGTATAACAAAGTCCCTAATCGAGTATAACAAAGTCCCCTGATCGAGTATAACATATCCCCTCATCGAGTATAACAAAGTCTCCTGGCCCAGTATAACAAAGCCCCAGATCGAGCATAACAAAGTCCATTGGTCAAATATAGGAAAGTCCACTGATCGAGTATGACAAAGTCCCCTGATTAATTATAAAAAAGTCCCCTTGTCGAGTATAACAAAGTCCCCTGATCGAGTATAACAAAGTCCCCTGGTCGATTATAACATAGTCCCTGACCGAGGATAACAAAGGCCTCTGGTCGAGTATAACAAAGTCCCCTGGTCGAGAATAACAAAGTCCCCTGATACTAGTATAACAAAGTCCCCTGACCGAGTATAAAAAAGTCCCCTGGCCCAGTATAACAAAGTCCCCTGTTCAAGTATAACAAAGTCCCCTTATCGATTAAAACAAAGTCCCCTGGTCGAGTATAGCAAAGGGCCCTGATCGAGTAAGACAAAGTCCCCTGATCGAGTATAACAAAGTCCCCTGACCGAGTATAACAAAGCCGCCTGGACGAGTATAACAAAGTCCCCTGACAGAGTATAACAAAAGCCCCTCATCGAGTATAGCAAAGTCCATTGGTCAAATATAGGAAAGTCCACTGATCGAGTATAACAAAGGCCCCTGATCGAGTATAACATATCCCCTGATCGAGTATAAAAAAGTCCCCTGGTCGAGTATAACAAAGTCCCCTGATCGAGTATAACAAAGTCCTCTGGTTGAGTATAAAAAAGTCCCCTGATGGAGTATAACAAAGTCCCCTGCTCGAGTATAACAAAGTCCCCAGATCGAGAATAACAAAGGCCCCTCATCGAGTATAAACCAAGTCCATTGGTCAAGTATAAAAAAGTCCCCTGGTCGAGTATAACAAAGTCCCCTGATCGAGTATTACAAAGTCCCATGGTCAAGTATAGCAAAGTCCCCTGATCGAGTATAACAAAGCCTCCTCATCGAGTATAACAAAGTCCCCTGATCGAGTATAACACAGCCCCCTGCTCGAGTATAAGAAACTCCCCTAATCGAGTATAACAAAGTCCCCTGATCGAGTATAACAAAGGCCCCTGATCGAGTCTAAAAAAGGCCCCTCATCGAGTATAACAAAGTCCCCTGATCTAGTATAACAAAGGCCACTAATCGAGTATAACAAAGGCCCCTCATCGATTTAACAAAGTTCCCTCATCGAGTATAACAAAACCGCCTAATCGAGTATAACAAAGTCTCCTGCTCGAGTATAACAAAGTCCCCTGACCGAGTATAAAAAAGTCCCCTGGCCCAGTATAACAAAGTCCCCTGTTCATGTATAACAAAGTCCCCTTATCGATTAAAACAAAGTCCCCTGGTCGAGTATAGCAAAGGGCCCTGATCGAGTAAGACAAAGTCCCCTGATCGAGTATAACAAAGTCCCCTGACCGAGAATAACAAAGCCGCCTGGACGAGTATAACAAAGTCCCCTGACAGAGTATAACAAAAGCCCCTCATCGAGTATAGCAAAGTCCATTGGTCAAATATAGGAAAGTCCACTGTTCGAGTATAACAAAGTCCCCTGATCGAGTATAACAAAGTCCCATGGTCGAGTATAGCAAAGTCCCCTGATCGAGTATAACAAAGCTTCCTCATCGAGTATAACAAAGTCCCCTGATCGAGTATAACACAGCCCCCTGCTCGAGCATAAGAAACTCCCCTGATCGAGTATAACAAAGTCCCCTGATCTAGTATAACAAAGGCCACTAATCGAGTATAACAAAGGCCCCTCATCGATTTAACAAAGTTCCCTCATCGAGTATAACAAAGCCGCCTAATCGAGTATAACAAAGTCTCCTGCTCGAGTATAACAAAGTCCCCTGTTCGAGTATAACAAAGTCCGGTGATACTGTATAACAAAGGCCCCTGGTCGAGTATAACAAAGTCCCCTCATCGATTATAACAGAAGTCCCTTGATCGAGTATAACAAAGTCCCCTGGTCGAGTATAACAAAGTTTTCTAATCGCGTATAACAAAGGCCCCTGGGCGATTATAACAAAGTCCTCTGATCGAGTATAACATATCCCCTGACCGAGTATAACAAAGTCCTCTTGTCGAGTATAACAAAGTCCCCTGATCGAGTATAACAAAGTCCCCTGGTCGAGTATAACAAAGTCCCCTGGTCGAGTATAACAAAGCCCCCTCATCGAGTATAACAAAGGCCCCTCATCCAGTATAACAAAGTCCCTCATTGAGTATAACAAAGTCCCCTGATCGAGTATAACATAGTTCTCTGGTTGAGTATAACAAAGTCCCCTGATCGAGTATAAAAAAGTCCCCTGATCGTGTATACCAAAGTCCCCTGGTCAAGTAAAAGAAAGTCCCCTGATCGAGTATAACAAAGGCCCCTCTTCGAGTATAACCAAAGTCCATTGGTCAAGTATAAAAAAGTCCCCTAGTCGAGTATAGCAAAGTCCCCTCATCGAGTATAACAAAGCTTCCTCATTGAGCATTACAAAGTCCCCTGATCGAGTATAACACAGCTCCCTGCTCGAGTATAAGAAAGTCCCCTGATCGAGTATAAGAAAGTCCCCTGATCTAGTATAACAAAGGCCCCTGATCGAGTATAACAAAGGCCCCTCATCGAGTATAACAAAGTCCCCTGGTCGAGTATAACAAAGTCCCCTGTACGAGTCTAACAAAATCCTCTTATCGAGTATAACAAATTCCCCTTACCGAGTATAACAAAGTCCCCTTATCGAGTATAACAAAGTCCGTTGATCCTGTATAACAAAGGCCCCTGGTCGAGTATAACAAAGTCCCCTCATCGAGTATAACAAAAGTCCCTTGATCGAGTATAACAAAGTCCCCTGGTCGTGTATAACAAAGTTTTCTAATCGAGTATACAAAGGCCCCTGGTCGATTATAACAAAAGTCCCCTGGTCGAGTATAACAAAGTCCCCTGATCGAGTATAACATATCCCCTGACCGAGTATAACAAAGTCATCTTGTCGAGTATAACTAAGTCCCCTGATCGAGTATAACAAAGTACCCTGGTCGAGTATAACAAAGTCTTCTAATCGAGTATAACAAAGGCCCCTGGTCGATTATAACAAAGTCCCTTGGTCGAGTATAACAAAGTCCCCTAATCGAGTATAACATATCCTTTGACCGATTATAACAAAGTCATCTTCTCGAGTATAACAAAGTCCCCTGATCGAGTATAACAAAGTCCCCTGGTCGAATATAACAAAGTCCCCTGGTCGAGTATAACAAAGCCCCCTCATCGAGTATAACAAGGTCCCTCATCGAGTATAACAAAGTCCCCTGATTGAGTATAACAAAGTCCCATGATCGAGTATAACAAAGTCCTCTGGTTGAGTATAACAAAGTCCCTCGATCGAGTATATAAAAGTCCCCTGATCGTGTATAACAAAGTCCCCTGGTCGAGTATAAGAAAGTCCCCTCATCGAGTATAACAAAGGCCCCTCATTGAGTATAACAAAGTCCATTGATCAAGTATAAAAAAGTCCCCTTGTCGAGTATAACAAAGTTCCCTGATCGAGTATAACAAAGCCCCCTGGACGAATATAACAAAGTCTTCTCATCGAGTATAACAAAGTCCCTCATCGAGTATAACAAAGTCCCCTGGTCCAATATAACAAAGACCCTGATCGAGTAAAACATATCCCCTGATCGAGTATAACAACGTCTCCTAGCTCAGTATGACAAAGTCTCCAGATCGAGCATAACAAAATCCCCTGATCGATTACAACAAAGTCCGCTGGTCGAGTATAACAAAGTCCCCTGATCGAGTATAACAAAGCCCCCTGGACGAGTATAACAAAGTCCCCGGACCGAGTATAACAGAGGCCTCTGGTCGAGTATAACAAAGTCCCCTGGTCGAGAATAACAAAGTCCCCTGATCTAAGTATAACAAAGCCCCCTGGACGAGTATACCAAAGTCCCCTGATCGAGTATAACAAAGTTCCCTGATCGAGTATAACAAAGTCCCCTCGTCCAGTATAACAAAGTCCCCTGATCGAGTATAACATAGCCCTTGATCGAGTATAACAACGTCTCCTGGCTCAGTATAACAAAGTCCCCAGATCGAGCATAACAAAGTCACCTGATCGATTACAACAAAGTCCCCTGGTCGAGTATAACAAAGTCCCCTGATCGAGTATAACAAAGTCCCCAGATCCTAATATAACAAAGCCCACTAGACGAGTATAACAAAGTCCCCTGAACCGAGTTTAACAAATTCCCCTGATCGAGTATAACATATCCCCTGCTCGAGTATAACAAAGTCCTTGGTGGAGTATAAAAAAAGTCCCCTGGTCGAGTATAACAAAGTTTTCTAATCGAGTATAACAAAGGCCCCTGGTCGAGTATAACAAAGGCCCCTCATCGAGTATAACAAAGTCCATTCGTCAAGTATAAATAAGTCCCTGGTCGAGTATAACAAAGTCCCCTGATCGAGTATAACAAAGTCCCCTGGTCGAGTATAGCAAAGTCCCCTGATCGAGTATAACAAAGCCTCCTCATCGAGTATAACAAAGTCCCCTGATCGAGTATAACGAAGCCCCCTGCTCGAGTGTAACAAAGTCCCTGATTGAGTATAACAAAGCTGCCTAATAGAGTATAACAAAGTCCCCTGGTCGAGTATAACAAAGTCCCCTGTTCGAGTCTAACAAAGTCCCCTTATCGAGTATAACAAATTCCCCTTATCGAGTACAACAAAGTCCCCTTATCGAGTATAACAAAGCACCCTGGACGAGTATAACACAGTCCCTTGATCGAGTATAACAAAGTCCCCTGATCGTGTGTAACAAAGTCCGCTGATCGAGTATAAAAATGTCCCCTAGCCTAGTATAACAAAGTCCCCATATCGAGCATAACAAAGTCCCCTGATCGATTATAACAAAGTCCCCTGATCGAGTATAACAAAAGTCCCGTGATCGAGTATAAAAAAGTCCTCTGATCGAGTATAACAAAGCCCCCTGGACGAGTATAACACAGTCCCCTGATCGAGTATAACAAAGTCCCTAATCGAGTATAACAAAGTCCCCTGATCGAGTATAACAAAAGGCCCTGGTCGAGGTATGGCAGAGGCTCACATCAGGTATAGCAAGGTTCCTGATCGAGTATAGCAGAAGCCCCTGTCGAGTATAACAATCTCCCTGATCGAGTATAACAAAGTCCATGGTCGAGTATAACAAAGTCCCTGTTAATTATAAAGTCCCTTGTCGAGTATAACAAAGTCCCTGGTCAGGTATAACAAAGTCCCCCTGGTCAGGTATAGCAAAGTCCTGATCGAGTATAAGAAAGCCTCCTCATCCCGGAGTATAACAAAGTCCCCTGATCGAGTATAAGCAAGCCCCCTTCTTTCGAGTATAACAATCTCCCCTGATCGAGTATAACAAAAGTCCCATGGTCGAGTATAACAAAGTCCCCCAAGATCCCTAATATAAAGCCCACTATAGGCCAGGTATAACAAAGTCCCTGAACCGGGGTTTAACAAATTCCCTGATCGGAAAGGTATAACATATCCCCTGCTTTCGAGTATAACATATCCCTGGTGGAGTATAAAAGTCCCTGTGGTCAGGTATAACAAAGTCCCCTGACCGAGTATAAAAAAGTCCCCTGGCCCAGTATGGCAGAGTCCCCTGTTCAAAATTATAACAAGTCCTTATCGATTAAAACAGTCCCTGGTCGAGGTATAGCAAAGGGCCTGATCGAGGTAAGACAAAGTCCCTGATCGAGTATAACAAGAGTCCCTGACCGGTATAACAAAGCCGCCTGGCCGGGTATTAACAAAGTCCCTGACAGAAGAGTACCAACTAAAGCCCCTCATCCTAGGTATAGCAAAGTCCATTGGTCAAATATAGGAAAGTCCACTGATCGAGTATAACAAAAGGCCCTGATAGAGTATAACATATCCCTGATCAGTATAAAAAATCCTGGTCGGTATAACAAAGTCCCTGATGAGGTATAACAAAAGGCCTCATTGAGTATAACAAAGTCCATTGGTCAGAGTATAAAAAGTCCCTGGTCGAGTATAACAAGTCCCCTGATCAGAGTATAACAAAGTCCTCTGGTTGAGTATAAGAAAAGTCCCTGATGAGTATAACAAAGTCCCCTGCTCAGAGTATAACAAAGTCCCCAGATCAGAGAATAACAAAAGGCCCCTCATCGAGTATAAACCAAGTCCATTGGTCAAGTATAAAAAGTCCCCTGGTCAGGTATAAACAAAGTCCCTGATCCGAGGTATAACAAAGTCCATGGTCAGTATAGCAAAGTCCCCTGATCGAGTATAGCACGGCCCCTGCTCGAGTATAAGAAACTCCCCTGATCGAGTATAACAAAGTCCTGATCCGAAAGGTATAACAAAGGCCCCTGATCGAGGAGTCACAAATAAGGCCCCTCGCCGAGGTGTAACAAAGTCCTGATCTAGTATAACAAAAGGCCACTAATCGAGGTATAACAAAAGGCCCTCATCCAATTTAACAAAGTTCCCTCATCGAGTATAACAAAACCTACGCCCTAATCAGGTATAACAAAGTCTCCTGCTCGAGTATAACAAGTCCTGTTCGAGGTATAGCAAGGTCCGGTGATCCTGTATAACAAAAGGCCCTGGTCAGGTAACAGGTCATCGAGTATAACAGAGTCCTTGATCAGGTATAACAAAGTCCTGGTCAGGTATAGCAAAGTTTTCTAATCGCGTATAACAAAGGCCCTGGGCGATTATAACAAAGTCCCTGGTCGAGTATAACAAAAGTCATATGATCCGTGTACTGTACCTCCCTGACCGAGTATAGCAAGTCCTCTTGTCGAGTATAACAAAAGTCCCTGATCAGGTATAACAAGTCCCTGGTCAGGTATAACAAAAGTCCCTGGTCGAAAGTATAACAAAGCCCCCCCTCATCGAGGTATAACAAAGGCCCGTCATCGAGAATTACTAACAAAAGTCCCTGATTAGGTATAACAAAAGTCCCCTGATCGAGTATAACATAGTTCTCTGGTTGGGTATAACAAAAGTCCCTGATCAGTATAAAAAGGCCCTCTTCGGGAGTGCCAGCCAAGTCCATTGAGTCCAGAGTATAAAGGCCATGTCGAGGTATAACTACATGACCAGGCATAACAGAGTCCACTGGTCGAGGTATAGCAAGTCCCCTCATCGAGTATAACAAAGCTTCCTCATTAGGCATTACAAAGTCCCCTGATCGGAGGTATAACACGAAAACACTGCCAGTATTAGAAGTCCCCTGATCGAGTATAAAGAAGTCCCTGATCTAGTATAACCACAAGGCCCCTGATCAGGTATAACAAAGGCCCTCATCGAGTATAACAAAGGTTCCCTGATCGAGTATATCAAAGCCGCCCTATTAATCGAGTATAACAAAAGAGGGTACCCTGGTCCGGAGTGCTCAAGAGTCCCCTGTACGAGTCTAACAAAATCCTCTTGTCGGTATAACAAATTCCCCTTACCGAGTATAATAAAGGTCCTTATCGAGGTATAACAAAGTCTGGTGAGCCTGTATGAAAAACAAAGGCCCTGGTCAGGTATAATAAAGTCCCTCATCGGGTATAACAAAGTCCCTTGATCGAGTATAAATAAGTCCCTGAAATTAGAATTATAACAAAGTTTTCTAATCCAGTATACAAAAAGGCCCTGGTCGATTATAACAAAGATCCCTGGTCGAGTATAACAAGTCCCTGATGCGGTATAACATATCCCCTGACCGAGTATAACAAAGTCATCTTGTCGGTAAACAAGTCCCGTCCTAATATAATAAAGAAGCCCACTAGACAGGTAGCAACAAAGAGTCCCTGAACCGAGTTTAACAAATTCCCCTGATCGAGTATAACATATCCCTGCTCAGGTATAGCGAAGTCCCCTGGTGGAGTATAAAAAGTCCCCTGGTCGAGAGTATAACAAGGATTTCTAATCGGTAAAAGGCCCCTGGTCGGAGTATAACAAAGGCCTCGCCGAGGTATAACAAAAGTCCATTGGTCAGAGTATAAATAGGGTCCTGGTCAAATTATAGCAAAGTCCTAATCGAGGTATAACAAAGTCCCTGGTCGAGGTATAGCAAAGATCCCTGATCGGTACAGCAAGCCTCTGTCGAGTATAACAAAGTCCCTAATCGAGGTATAACGAGCCTGCCGAGTGTAACAAAGTCCCTAATTGAGTATATATAAAGCCGCCTAATCGAGTATAACAAATCCCCTGGTCGAGTATAACAAAAGTCCCTGTTCGGAATTAACAAGATACATATCGAGTACAACAAAAGTCCCCTTATCAGGTATAAGCAAAGCCCCTGGACGGGTATAACACAGTCCCTTGATCGAGTATTACAAAGTCCCCTGATCGTATTGTAACAAAGTCCGCTGTCGAGTATAAAATGTCCCCTAGCCTAGTATAACAAAAGTCCCCATATCGAGTATAACAAAGTCCCATGACCGAGTATAACAAAAGTCCCCTGATCGAGTATAACACAGCCTCCTGGTCGAGTATAAGAAAGTCCCCTGATCGAGTATAACAAAGTCCCCTAATCTAGTATAACAAAGAACCCTGACCGAGTATAACAAAGGAACCTCATCGAGTATAACAAAGTTCCCTGATCGAGTATAACAAAGCCGCCTAATCGAGTATAACAAAGTCCCCTGGCCGAGTATAACAAAGTCCCCTGTTCGAGTCTAACAAAATCCTCTTAACGAGTATAACAAATTCCCCTGGTCGAGTATAACAAAGTCCCCTCATCGAGTATAACATAAGTCCCTTGATCGAGTATAACAAAGTCCCCTAGTCGAGTATAACAAAGTTTTCTAATCGAGTATTCAAAGGCCCCTGGTCGATTATAACAAAAGTCCCCTGGTCGAGTATAACAAAGTCCCCTGGTCGAATATAACAAAGTCCCCTGGTCGAGTATAACAAAAAGTCACTCTCTGGTCGGTATAACAAAAGTCCCCTGGTCGAATATAACAAGGAAGTCCCCTGATCGAGTATAACACAGCCTCCTGCTCGAGTATAAGAAAGTCCTCTGATCGAGTATAACAAAGTCCCCTGATCTAGTATAACAAAGGACCCTGATCGAGTATAACAAAGGAACCTCATCGAGTATAACAAAGTTCCCTGATCGAGTGTAACAAAGCCGCCTAATCGAGTATAACAAAGTCCCCTGGTCGAGTATAACAAAGTCCCCTGTTCGAGTCTAACAAAATCCTCTTATCGAGTATAACAAATTCCCCTTACCGAGTATAACAAAGTCCCCTTATCGAGTATAATAAAGTCCTGTGATCCTGTATAACAAAGGCCCCTGGTCGAGTATAACAAAGTCCCCTCATCGAGTATAACATAAGTCCCTTGATCGAGTATAAAAAAGTCCCCTGGTCGAGTATAACAAAGTTTTCTAATCGAGTATTCAAAGGCCCCTGGTCGATTATAACAAAAGTCCCCTGGTCGAGTATAACAAAGTCCCCTGGTCGAATATAACAAAGTCCCCTGGTCGAGTATAACAAAGCCCCCTTATCGAGTATAACAAAGGTCCCTCATCGAGTATAACAAAGTCCCCTGATTGAGTATAACAAAGTCCCCTGATCGAGTATAACAGAGTCCTCTGGTTGAGTATAACAAAGTCCCTTGATCGAGTATATAAAAGTCCCCTGATCGTGTATAACAAAGTCCCCTGGTCGAGTATAAGAAAGTCCCCTGATCGAGTATAACAAAGGCCCCTCATTGAGTATAACAAAGTCCATTGGTCAAGTATAAAAAAGGCCCCTTGTCGAGTATAATAAAGTCCCTGATCGAGTATAACAAAGTTCCCTGATCGAGTATAACAAAGCCCCCTGGATGAATATAACAAAGTCTTCTCATCGAGTATAACAAAGTCCCCAGATCGAGCATAAGAAAGTCCCCTGATCGATTACAACAAAGTCCCCTGGTCGAGTATAACAAAGTCCTCTGATCGAGTATAACAAAGCCCCCTGGACGAATATAACAAAGTCCCCGGACCGAGTATAACAAAGGCCTCTGGTCGAGTATAACTAAGTCCCCTGGTCGAGAATAACAAAGTCCCCTAATCTAAGTATAACAAAGCCCCCTTATCGAGTATAACAAATTCCCCTTATCGAGTACAACAAAGTCCCCTTATCGAGTATAACAAAGTCCGCTGATCGAGTATAAAAATGTCCCCTGGCCCAGTATAACAAAGTCCCCATATCGAGCATAACAAAGTCCCTTGATCGATTATAACAAATTCCCCTGGTCGAGTATAACAAAGCCCCCTGGACGAGTATAACAAAGTCCCCTAATCGAGTATAACAAAAGTCCCGTGATCGAGTATAACAAAGTCCCCTGATCGAGTATAACATATCCCTCATCGAGTATAACAAAGTCTCCTGGCCCAGTATAACAAAGCCCCAAATCGAGCATAACAAAGTCCCCTGATAGATTATAACATAATCCCGGACCGAGGATAACAAAGGCCTCTGGTCGAGTATAACAAAGTCCCCTGGTCGAGAATAACAAAGTCCTCTGATACTAGTATAACAAAGTCCCCTGACCGAGTATACAAAAAGTCCTCTGGCCCAGTATAACAAAGTCCCCTGATCGAGTATAACAAAGTCCCCTGATCGATTAAAACAAAGTCCCGCAAAAATCGGTATAACAAAGGCCTCCTGGGCGATTATAACAAAGTCCCCTGGTCGAGTATAACAAAGTCCTCTGATCGAAAAGATAACATCTCTCAATCTATAACAAAAGTCCTCTTGTCGGAATAACAAAGTCCTGGTCGAGTATAACAAAGCCCCTCATCGAGTATAACAAAGGCCCTCATCGAGTATACAAAGTCCCTGATTGATAAACAAAGTCCCCTGATCTATATAACATAGTTCTCTGGTTGAGTATAAAAAACCTGATAGAGTATAAAAAGTCCCCATCGTGTATTACAAAGTCCCCTGGTCAATTATAAGAAAGTCCCCTGATCGAGTATAACAGCGCCCTCTTCAGAGTATAACCAAAGTCCATTGGTCAAGTATAAAAAGTCCCTTGTCGAGTATAACCATGTCCCATGACCGAGTATAACAAAGTCCCCTGGTCATATAGCAAAGTCCCCCATCGAAGTATAACAAAGCTTCCTCATTGAGCATTACAAAGTCCCTGATCGAGTATACCACAGCTCCCTCACCAGTATAAGAAAGTCCCTCGATCGAGTATAAGAAAGTCCCCTGATCTAGTATAACAAAGGCCCCAGATCGAGTATAACAAAGGCCTCATCGATATAACAAAGTTCCTGATCGAGTATAACAAAAGCCGCCTAATCGAGTATAAACAAAGTCCTATACCAAAGTCCCTGTCCGAGTCTAACAAAATCCTCTTATCAAAGTATAACAAATTCCCCTTACCGAGTATAACAAAGTCCCTTATCGAGGTATAACAAAAGTCCGGGAGCCTGTATAACAAAGGCCCCTGGTCGAGTATAACAAAGTCCCTCATCGAGACAATAAAAGTCCTTGATCGAGTATAAATAGTCCCCTGGTCGAGAAAACAAAAGTTTTCTAATCGAGTATACAAAGGCCCCTGGTCGATTATAACAAAGTCCCCTGGTCGAGAACAAAAGTCCCCTGATCAAGTATATAACATATCCTGACCGAGAATAACAAAGTCATCTTGTCAGTAGTATAACAAAGTCCCCAGGATCCTAATATAACAAAGCCCACTCAGGACGAGTATATAACAAAGTCCCCTGAACCGTGAGCTTAACAAATTCCCTGATCGAAAGAGCAACATATCCCCCTGCTCGAGATAACAAAGTCCCTGGTGGAGAGTATATAAAAAGTCCCCTGGTCGTAGCATAACAAAGTTTTCTTTAATCGAGTATAACAAAGGCCCCTGGTCGAGTATAACAGCGTCTCTCATCGAGGCAACAAAGTCCATTGGTCAAGAGCAACAAGTCCCTGGTCAAGTATAACAAAGTCCTCTAATCGGAGTATAAACAAAGTCCCTGGTCGAGTATAGCAAAGTCCCTGATCGAAAGTATAACAAAAGCCTCCTCATCGAGTATAACAGTCCACTAATCGTATAACGAAGCCCCTGCCTGAGTGTAACAAAGTCCCTGATTGAGTATAACAGCGCCTAATCGAGTATAACAAAAATCCTGGTCGAGTATATAATATGTCCTGTTCGAGTCTAACAAAGTCTTATCGAGTATAACAAATTCCCTTATCGAGTAACAAAAGTCCCCTTTATCGAGTATAACAAAGCCCTGGACGAGTATAACACAGTCCTTGATCGAGATAAAGTCCCTGATCGTGTAACAAAGTCCGCTGATCGAGTATATAAAAATGTCCCCTAGCCTAGTATAACAAAGTCCCCATATCATGCTAACAAAGTCCCTTGATCGATGAGTAACAAAGTCCTCTGATCGAGTATAATGAAGCCCCATGGACGAGTATAACATGTCCCTGATCGAGTATAACAAAGTCCCTAATCGAGTATAACAGTCCCTGATCGAGTATAATATATCCCTCTTCGAAAGTATAACAAAGTCTCCTGGCCCAGTATAACAAAGCCCCAGATCGAGAATAACAAAGTCCCTGATCGATTATAACACAGTCCCGTACCGAGGATAACAAAGGCCTCTGGTTTATATATAACAAATTCCCTGGTCGAGTATTACAAAGACCCCTGATCGAGAATAACAAAGTCCCCTGATTGAGTATACCAGCCCCTGGACGAGTATAACAAAGTCCCCGACCGAGTATAAAAAGGCCCTCAGGCAACAAAGTCCCCTGTCGAGAATAACAAAGTCCCTTTATCTAAGTATAACAAAGCCCCCAGGATGAGAGTAACAAAGTCCCCTGATCAAGTATAACAAAGTCCCCTCGTCCAGTATAACAAAGTCCCCTGATCGAGTATAATACATCCCCTGATCGAGTATAACAAACGTCTCCCGCTCAGTATAACAAAGTCCTCTCAGATCGAGCATAAGCAACAAAGTCCCCTGATCGATTAAGCACAAAAGTCACCTGGTCGAGTATAACAAAGTCCCCTGATCGGAGAGGGTAACAAAGTCCCCAGATCCTAATATTATAACAAAGCCCACTAGACAAGTATAACAAAGTCCCCTGAACCGAGTTTAATGAAAGTCCCCTGATCGAGTATAAATATCCTGATCGAGTATAACAAAGTCCCTGGTGGAGTATAAAGTTCCCTGGTCGAGTATACAAAGTTTTTTAATCGAGTATAACAAAGGCCCCTGGTCGAGTATAACAAAGTCCCTGTCGAGTATAGCAGTCCCCCGATCGAGTATATAAGAAAGCCTCCTCATCGAGTATAAATAAGTCTCTTTGATCGAAAGTATAACGGCCCCCTGCTCGAAAGTATAACAATCTCCCCTGATCGAGTATAACAAAGGCCCTGATCGAGTATAACAGTCCCCAGATCCTAATATAACAAAGCCCACTAGACGAGTATAACAGTCCCTGAACTGAGTTTAACAAATTCCCCTGATCGAGTATAACATATCCCTGCTCGAGTATAACAAAGTCCCCAGGAGTATAAAAAGTCCCCTGGTCGAGTATAGCAAGTCCCCCTGATCGAGTATAAGAAAGTCCCCTGGTCCAGTATAACAAAGTCCTATGATCGATGATATCTCGCGGATCGAGTATAACACAGTCCCTAATCGAGTATAACAAAGTCCCCTGATCGAACATATAACACATCCCTCATCGAGTATAACAAAGTCTCCTGGCCCAGTATAACAAAGCCTCAGATCGAGCATACGAAAGTCCATGGTCAAATATAGGAAAGTCCCCTGATTAATTATAACAAAAGTCCCCTGTCGAGTACAACAGTCCCTGATCGAGTATAACAAAGTCCCTGGTCAGATTATGCAATATAGTCCCGACCGAGGATAACAACAGCGCCCTGGCTCGAGCATATACAAAGTCCCCTGATACTAGTGCATAACAAAGTCCCCTGACCGAGTATAAAAAGTCCCCTGGCCCAGTATAACAAAGTCCCCTGTTCGAGTATAACAAAGTCCCTCTTTATCGATTAAAAACAGTCCCTTGGTTGAGTGAGTAGCAAAGGGCCCTGGCCTATAAGACAAAGTCCCTGATCGAGTATAACAGTCCCCTGACCGAGTATATAACAAAGCCCCTGGACGAGTATAACAAAGTCCCCTCAACAGAGCAACAATGTTCTGCTCGAGTATAACAAAGTCCTCTTGATCGAGTATAACAAAGTCCCCTGGTCGAGTATAACAAAGTCCCCTGATCGAGTATAACAAAAGCCCCTCATCGCTATAGCAAAGTCCATTGGTCAAATATAGGAAAGTCCACTGATCGAGTATGACAAAGTCCCCTGATTAATTATTAAAATACTTTGTCGAGTATAACAAAGTCCTGATCGAGATAACAAAGTCCCCTTGTCGAGTATAACAAAGTCCCTGATCGAGTATAACAAAGTCCTCTGGTTGAGTATAACAAAGTCCCTAATCGAGTATAAAAGTCCCTGATCGCATATAACAAAGTCCCTGGTCGAGTATAACCAAGTCCCCTGATCGAGTATAACAAAGGCCCCAATTGAGTATAACAAAGTCCATTGGTCAAGTATAAAAAATTCTAGTCGAGTATAACAAAGTCCCTGATCGAGTATAAATATAGTCCTCTGTCGAGTATATAGAAAGTCCCTGATAGTATAACAAAGTCCCCAGCTCAAGTATAACAAAGTCCCCTAGATCATATAACAAAGGCCCTCATCGAGTATAACAAAGTCCATTGTTCAAGTTAAAAAGTCCCTGGTCGAGTATAACAAAAGTCTCCAGATCGAGTATAACATAGTCCTCTGGTCGAGTATAAAAAGTCCTCTGATGAGTATAACAAAGTCCCTGCTCGAGTATAACAAAGTCCCCAGATCGAGTATAACGGCCCCTCATCGAGTATAACAAAGTCCATTGGTCAGTATAAAAAGTCCCTGGTCGAGTATAACAAAGTCCCTGATCGAGTATAACAAAGTTCCTGGTCGAGTATAGCAAAGTCCCCTGATCGAGTATAACAAAGCCTCCTCATCGAGTATAACAAAGTCCCCATCGAGTATAACACAGCCCCGCTCGAGTAGAAAGTCCCTGATCGAGTATAACAAAGTTTCCTGATCGAGTATAACAAAGGCCCTGATCGATCCAAAAGGCCCTCATCGAAGTATATACAAGTCCCCTGGTCGATTATAACAAAGTCCCCTATTCGAGTATAACAAAGCCCTCATCGAGTATATAACAAAGGCCCTCATTGAGTATAACAAAGTCCCTGATCGAGTATATATAACAAAGTCCTCTGGTTGAGTATAACAAAGTCACCTGATCGAGTAAAACGTCCCCTGATCGTATACAAAGTCCCCTGGTCGAGTATAAGAAAGTCCCTTGATCGAGAAGTAACAAAGGCTCCTGATCGAGTATAACAAAGTCCATTGGTCAAGTATAAAAAGTCCCCTGGTCGAGTATAACAAAGTCCTATATCGAGGTATAACAAAGGCTCCTCATCGAGTATAACAAGGTCCATTGGTCAAGTATAAAAAGTCCTTGTCGAGTATAACAAAGTGCCTGATCGAGTATAAAAAAGTCCCCTGATCGAGTATAACAGCCCCCTGACAGACAAATTATAACAAAGTAACCTCATCGAGTGTTATAAAGTCCCTGATCGAGTATAACAAAGTCCCTTGGTCCAATATAACAAAGACCCCATCGAGTATATATATCCCTCATCGAGTATATAACAACTTCTGGCGCAGTATAACAAAGTCCCCAGATCGAAAGTAACAAAGTCTCGTGATCGATTATAACAAAGTCCTGGTCGAGTAGAATAAAGGGCCCTCATTGAGTAAGACAAAGTCCCTTGATCGAGTATAACAAAGTCCCTGATCCTAGTATAACAAAAACCCACTGGACGAGCATGTCCCTGAACCGAGTATAACAAAGTCCTAATCGAGTATAACATATCCTTGATCGAGTATAACAAAGTCCCTTGGTGGAGTATAACAAAGGCCCTGGTCGAGATAACAAAGTCCTCTGATCGAGTATACATATCCCTTGATCGAGTATAACAAAGTCCCCTGATTGAGTTTAACAAAGTCCCTGATCGAGTATAACAAAGTCCTCGGGTTGAGTATAAGAACGTCCCTAATCGAGTATAAAAAGTCACCTGATCGCATATAACAAAGTCCCTGGTCGAGTATAACAAAGTCTGATCGAGTATAACAAAGGCCCTCATTGAGTATAACAAAGTCCATTGGTCAAGTATAAAAAGTCCCTGGTCGAGTATAACAAAGTCCCCATATCGAGTATAACAAAGGCTCCTCATCGAGTATAACAAGGTCCATTGGTCAAGTATAAAAAGTCCCTTGTCGAGTATAACAAAGTGCCTCATCGAGTATAACAAAGTCCCTGATCGAGTATAACAAAGTCCCTGATAGAGTATAACAAATTCTGATCGAGTATAACAAAGTCCCTGGTCGAGTAAACAAAGTTTTCTAATCGAGTATAACAAAGGCCCTGGACGATATAACAAAGTCCCTGATCGAGTATAAAAAGCCCTCATCGAGTATAACAAAGGCCCTCATCGAGTATAACAAAGTCCCCTGATCGAGTATAACAAAGCCCCTGGACGAATATAACAAAGTAACCTCATCGAGTATAATAAAGTCCTGATCGAGTATAACAAAGTCCCTGGTCCAATATTAACAAAGACCTCATCGAGTATAACATATACCCTCATCGAGTATAACAACGTCTCCTGGCGTATAACAAAGTCCCTGGTATATAACAAAGTCCCTGATCGAGTATAACAAAGTCCTGTCGAGTATAAAAAGTCCCCTGATGGAGTATAACAAAGTCCCTGCTTGAGAGTATAAAAAGGCCCTCATCGAGTATAACAAAAGTCCACGTGGTCCAAATATAAAAAGTCCCTGGTCGATATAACAAGTTCCTGATCTAGTATAACAAGGCCCACAGATCATTGCAACAAAGGCCCTCATCCGGTATAACAAAGTCCCTAATCGAGAAAAACAAAAGCCGCCTAATCGAGGATAACAAGTCCCCTTATCGAGTATAACAAATTCCCTTATCGAGTATAACAAAGTCCGGTGATCGTGTATAATAAAGGCCCCTGGTCGAGTATAACCAAATCCCCTGATCCGGGGCATAACAAAGTCCCCTGATAGAGTATAACAAATTCCCCTGATCCGGAAATATAGCAAAAGTCCCTGGTCCGGAGTAAAACAAAGTTTTCTAATCGAGAGTATAACAAAGGCCCCTGGACAGGTATAACAAAGTCCCCTGATCGAGGTATAAAAGCCCCTCATCGAGGTATAACAAAGGCCCTCTCCGGGTATAACAAAAGTCCCTGATCGAAATTATAACAAAGTCCTTTGGTTGAGTATAACAAAAGTCCCCTGATCGAGTATAACAAATTCCCCTGATCGCGTATAACAAAGTCCCCTGGTCAGTATAAAGAAATCCCCTGATCGAGTATAACAAAAGGCCCGTCATTAAGTACAACAAAGTCCATTGGTCAAGTATAAAAAGTCCCCTGGTCGGGTATAACAAATTCCCCAGATCCGAGTATAACAAAGGCCCCTCATCCAAGTATAACAAAGATCCATTGGTCCAAGTATAAAAAAGTCCCTTAGCCGAAATTATAACAAAGTCTGATCGAGTATAACAAAAGTCCCCTAATCCGAGTATAGCAAAAAGCCCCTGGACGAGTAACAAAGTCCCCTGATCCGAGTATAACAAAGTCCCTGATCTCGAGGTATAACAAAAGTCCCTGGTCCCGGTAACAAAGACCCTGATCAGGTATAACATTTCCCTCATCGAGTATAACAGGAGTCTCCTGGCCCAGTATAACAAAGTCCCTTGATCGACTATAACAAAGCCCCCTGGATAGGTATAACAAAGTCCCCGGACTGAGTATAACAAACGCCTCTGGTCGAGTATAACAAAGTCCCTGGTCCGAGAATAACAAAGTCCTACAATCTGGAAGTATAACAAAGCCCCTGGACAGGTATAACAAAGTCCCCTGATCCAGAAGCCTCAACAAAGTCCCTGATCGGTATAACATATCCCTGATCGAGTATAACAACGTCTCCTGGCTCATTATAACAAAGTCCCCAGATCCGAGCATAACGAAGTCCCCTAATCGATTACAACAAAGTCTCCTGGTCGAAGAGTATAACCAAAGGGCCTCATTGAGTAGACAAAGTCATGATCGGAGTATAACAAAGTCCCCTGATCCTAGTATAACAAAGCCCACTAGACGAGCATAACAAAGACCCTGAACCCGAGGTATTACAAAAAAGTCCCTAATCGAGGTATAACATATCCCTGATCGGTATAACAAAAGTCCCTCGTGGAGGTATAGCAAAGTCCCCTGGTCGAGGTATAACAAAGTCACTCTGATCATGAGTATAACAAAGTCCCTAATCAGAAGTATAACAAAGTTCCCTGATCAGATATAACATATCCCCTGATCGAATATACCGAGAGTCCTCTGCTCGATTATAACAAAAGTCCCTGGTCGAGTATAACAAAGCCCCCTCATCGAGTATAACAAAAAGGCCCCTATCAGGTACTTAAAAGTCCCTGTTTGAGTTTGTAACAAGTCCCTGATCGAGTATAACAAAGTCCTCTGGTTGAGTATAACAACGTCCCTGATCAGTATAAAAGTCACCTGATCGCATATAACAAAGTCCCTGGTCGAGAGTATAACAAGTCCCTGATAGAAGTATAACAAAGGCCCTCATTGAGTATAACAAAGTCCATTGGTCCAGAGTATAAAAAAGTCCCCTCAGCAGGTATAACAAAGTCCCCTGATCGAGAGTATAACAAATCCCTGATCGATATAACAAAGTCCTGGTTGAGTACTATAACAATTCTGGTCAGGTATAACAAGTCCATTTGTCAGAGTATAAATAAGTCACCTGGTCGAGTATTACAAAGTCCCCTGATCGAAATTACAAAGTCCTCTGGTCAATAACAAAGACCCTGATCGAGTATAACGCATCCCCTGATCGAGTATAGAAATTCTCCTGGCCCAGTATACAAAGTCCCCTGATCCGAGTATAACCAGCCCCTGGACGAATATAACAAAGTCCCCGGACCGAGAGTATAACAAAGGCCACTGGTCGAGTATAACAAAGTCCCCTGGTCGAGAATAACAAAGTCCCCTGATCGAGTATAACAAAAGCCCCCTGGACGAGTATAACAAGTCCTGATCCTTTGAGTATATAAAGTCCCTGATCATGAGTATAACAAGAAGTCCCTGATCCAATATAACAAAGTCACCTGATCGAGTATAACATATCCCTGATCGAATACAACAAAGTCTCCTGGTCGGGTTTAACAAAGTCCCTGATCGAGTAACAAAATTTACATCCTAATATAACAAAGCCCACTAGAAAGAGTATGAAAGTCCCTGAATCCAGGTTTAACAAAGTCCCCTGGTCCCAGGTATAACATATCCCTGATCGAGTATAACGAAGTCCCTGGTGTAGTATAACAAAGGCCTCTGGTCGAGTATAACAAAGCCTCCTGATCGAGTATAACAAAAGTCCCCTAATCGAGTATAACACAGCCCCCTTCTCGAGTATTAGAAAGTCCCCTGGTCGAGAATAACAAAGCCTCCTGGTCGAGTATAAAAAAGTCCCCTGATTGAGTATAACAAAGACCCCTCATCGAGTCCAAAAAAGGCCCCTAATCGAGTATAACAAAGTCCCCTGATCTAGTATAACAAAGGCCCCTGATCGAGTATAAAAAAGGCCCCTCATCGAGTATAACAAAATCCCCTAATCGACTATAACAAAGCCGCATAATCGAGTATAACAAAGTCCCCTGGTCGAGTATAACAAAGTCCCCTGTTCGAGTCTAACAAAGTCCCCTTATCGAGTATAATAAATTCCCCTTATCGAGTATAACAAAGTCCTCATATCGAGTATAACAAAGTCCCCTGATCTAGTATATCAAAGGCCCCTGGACGAGTATAACAAAGTCCCCTGATCGAGTATAACAAAAGTCCCTTGAACGAGTATAACAAAGTCCCTTTGTCGAGTATAACAAAGTTTTCTTATCGAGTATAACAAAGTCCCCTGATCGAGGATAACCAAAGCCCCTCATCGAGTATAACAAAGACCCCTAATCAAGTATAGCAAAGTCCTTTGATCGAGTATAACAAAATTCCCCTGATCGAGTATAACAAAGTCCGCTGGTCGAGTATAACCATGTCCCCTGATCGAGTATAACAAAGTCCGCTGGTCGAGTATAACAAAGTCTCCTGATCGAGGATAACAAAAGCCCTCATTGAGTATAACAAAGTCCCCTGATCGAGTATAACAAAGTCCTCTGGTTGAGTATAACAAAGTCTTTGATCGAGTATAACATATCCCTTGATCGAGTATAACAAAATTCCCCTGATCGAGTATGACAAAGTCCCCTGATTAATATTAAAAAAGTCCCCTGGTTGAGTAAAACAAAGTTCCTTGATCGAGTATAACAAAGGCACTTAATCGAGTATAACAAAGTTCTCTGGTTGAGTATAACAAAGTTCTCTGGTTGAGTATAACAAAGTCCCCTAATCGAGTATAACAAAGCCTCCTCATCGAGTATAACAAAGTCCCCTGATCGAGTATAACGAAGCCCCCTGCTCGAGTATAACAAGGTCCCTTGATCGAGTATTACAAAGGCCCCTGATCGAGTCTAAAAAAGGCCCCTAATCGAGTATAACAAAGTCCCCTCATCTAGTATAACAAAGGCGCCTCATCGAGTCTAACAAAGTCCCCTGGTCGAGTATAACAAAGTCCCCTGTTCGAGTCTAACAAAGTCCCCTTATCGAGTAGAACAAATTCCCCTTATCGAGTACAAGAAAGTCCCCTTATCGAGTATAACAAAGTCCGCTGATCGAGTATAAAAATGTCCCCTGGCCCAGTATAACAAAGTCCCCATATCGAGCTAAACAAAATCCCCTGATCGATTATAACAAAGTCCCCTGGTCGAGTATAACAAAGACCCCTGGACGAGTATAACAAAGTCCCCTAATCGAGTATAACAAAAATTCCGTGATCGAGTATAACAAATTCCCCTGATCGAGTATAACAAAGCCCCCCTGGACGAGTATAACACAGTCCCCTGATCGAGTATAACAAAGTCTCTAATCGAGTATAACAAAGTCCCCTGATCGAGTATAACATATCCCCTCATCGAGTATAAAAAAGTCTCCTGGCCCAGTATAACAAATCCCCAGATCGAGCATAACAAAGTCCCCTGATCGATTATAACATAGTCCCGGACCGAGGATAACAAAGGCCTCTGGTCGAGTATAACAAAGTCCCCTGGTCGAGAATAACAAAGTCCCCTGATACTCATATAACAAAGTCCCCTGACCGAGTATAAAAAAGTCCTCTGGCCCAGTATAACAAAGGCCTCTGGTCGAGTATAACAAAGTCCCCTGGTCGAGTATAACAATGTCCCCTGATCGAGTATAACAAAGTTCCCTGATCGAGTATAACAAAGTCCCCTCGTCCAGTAAAACAAAGACCCCTGATCGAGTATAACATATCCCCTGATCGAGTATAACAACGTCTCCTGGCTCAGTATAACAAAGTCCCCAGATCGAGTATATCAAAGTCCTGATCGAGATAACCCAAGCCCCTCATCGAGTATAACCAAAGACCCATAACAAAGTCCCCTGAGCGAGTATAACAAAGCCCCCAGGAAAGGTATAACAAAGTCCCCTGACAGAGTATAACAAAGTCCTCTGCTCGAGTATAACAAAGTCCCCTGATCGAGTATAACAAAGTCCCTTGGTCGAGTATAACAAAGTCCCCCGATCGAGTATAACAAAACCCCTAATCGAGCATAACAAAGGCCCCTGATTTAGTATAACAAAGTCCCCTGATCGAATATAACAAAGTCCACTGCTTGAGTATAACAAAGTCCCTGATCGAGTATAAAAAAGTCCCCTGATCGCATATAACAAAGTCCCCTGGTCGAGTATAACAAAGTCCCTGATCGAGTATAACAAAGGCCCCACATTGAGTATAACAAAGTCCATTGGTCAAGTATAAAAAAGTCCCCAGGTCGAGTATAACAAAGTCCCCTGATCGAGTATAACATAGTTCTCTGGTCGAGTATAAAAAAGTCCCTTGATGGAGTATAACAAAGTCCCCTGCTCGAGTATAACAAAGTTCCCAGATCGAGTATAACAAAGGCCCCTCATCGAGTATAACAAAGTCCATTGGTCAGGTATAAAAAAGTCCCCTGGTCGAGTATAACAAAGTCCCCTGATCGAGTATAACAAAGTCCCCTGGTCGAGTATAGCAAAGTCCCCTGATCGAGTATAACAAAGCCTCCTCATCGAGTATAACAAAGTCCCCTGATCGATGGTAACATGTGCCCCCTCTGCTCGAGAAGAGTCCCTGATCGAGTATATAACAAAGTCCCTGATCGAAAGTATAACAAAGGCCCCTGGATCGAAAGTCCAAAAGGCCCCTCATCGGGCATAATAAAGTCCCCTGGTCGAGTATAACAAAGTCCCCTGGTCGAGTATAACAAAGCCCCCTCATCGAGTATAACAAAGGCCCCTCATCGAGTATAACAAAGTCCCCTAATTGAGTATAACAAAGTCCCCTGATCGAGTATAACAAAGTCCTCTGGTTGAGTATAACAAAGTCACCTGATCGAGTATAAAAAAGTCCCCTTGTCGAGTATAACAAAGTCCCTGATCGAGTATAACAAAGTACCCTGATCGAGTATAACAAAGCCCCCTGGACGATTATAAGAAAGTCCCCTCATTGAGTATAATAAAGTCCCTGATCGAGTATAACAAAGTCCCCTGGTCCAATATAACAAAGACCCTGATCGAGTATAACATATCCCCTCATCGAGTATAACAACGACTCCTGGCGCAGTATAACAAAGTCCCCAGGTCGAGCATAACAAAGTCCCCTTATCGATTATAACAAAGTCCCCTGGTCGAGTATAACAAAGGGCCCTCATTGAGTAAGACAAAGTCCCTTGATCGAGTATAACAAAGTCCCCAGATCCCAGTATAACAAAGCCCACTGGACGAGCATAACAAAGACCCCTGAACCGAGTATAACAAAGTCCCCTGATCGAGTATAACATATCCCCTGATCGAGTATAACAAAGGCCCCTGGTCGTGTATAACAAAGTCCTCTGATCGAGTATAACAAAGTCCCCTAATCAAGTATAACAAAGTTCCCTGATCGAATGTAACATATCCCCTGATCGAATATACCAAAGTCCTCTGCTCGAGTATAACAAAGTCCCCTGGTCGAGTATAACAAAGCCCCCTCATCGAGTATAACAAAGGCCCGTAATCGAGTATAACAAAGTCCCCTGATTGAGTTTAACAAAGTCCCCTGATCGAGTATAACAAAGTCCTCTGGTTGAGTATAACAACGTCCCTGATAGAGTATAAAAAAGTCGCCTGATCGAATATAACAAAGTCCCCTGTTCGAGTATAACAAAGCCCACCTGGGCGAGTATAACAAACTCCCCTGATCGAGTATAACAAAGTCCCCTGCTTGAGTATAATATAGTCCCCAGATCGAGTATAAAAATGGCCCCTCATCGAGTATAACAAAGTCCATTGGTCAAGTATAAAAAAGTCCCCTGGTCGAGTATAACAAATTCCCCTGATCGAGTATAACAAAGTCTCCTGATCTAGTATAACAAAGGCCCCAGATCGAGTATAACAAAGGCCCCTCATCGAGTATAACAAAGTTCCCTGATCGAGTATAACAAAGCCGCCTAATCGAGTATAACAAAGTCCCTTGGTCGAGTATAACAAAGTCCCCTGATCGAGTATAACAAAGCCCCCTGGGCGAGTATAACAAAGTCCCCTGATCGAGTATAACAAAGTCCCTGATCGTGTATAACAAAGTCCCCTGGTCCAATATAACAAAGACCCTGATCGAGTATAACATTTCCCCTGATCGAGTATAACAAAGTCACCTAGCAAGTATAACAAAGTCCCTTGATCGAGTATAACAAAGCCCCCTGGACGAGTATAACAAAGTCCCCGGACCGAGTATAACAAAGGCCTCTGATCGAGTATAACAAAATCCCCTGGTCGAGAATAACAAAGTCCCCTGGTCTAAGTATAACAAAGCCCCCTGGACGAGTATAACAAAGTCCCCTGATCGAGTATAACAAAGTCCCCTGATCGAGTATAACAAAGACCCCTGGTCGAGTACGAAAAGTTTTCTAATCGAGTATAACAAAGGCCCCTGATCGAGTATAATATATCCCCTGATCGAGTATAATATATCCCCTGATCGAGTATAACAAAGTCCTCTGGTCGAAAATAACAAAGTCCCCTGATCGAGTATAACAAAGTTCCCTGGACGAGTATGAAAAGTTTTCTAATCGAGTATAACAAAGGCCACTGGTCCAGCATAACAAAGTCCCCTGATCGAGTATAACATATCCCCTGATCGAGTATAACAACGTCTCCTGGCTCAGTATAACGAAGTCCCCTGGTCGAGTATAACAAAGGGCCCTGATCGAGTAAGACAAAGTCCCCTAATCGAGTATAACAAAGTCCCCTGATCCTAGTATAACAAAGCCACCTGATCGAGTATAACATATCCCCTGATCGAGTATAACAACGTCTCCTGGCTCAGTATAACAAAGTCCCCAGATTGAGCATAACAAAGTCTCCTGATCGAGTATAACAAAGTCCCCTTATCAGGTATAACAAAGTCCCCTGGTCCAGTATAACAAAGTCCCCTGATCGAGTATAACATATCCCCTGATCGAGTATAACAACGACTCCTGGCTGAGTATAACAAAGTCCCCAGATCGAGCATAACAAAGTCCCCTAATCGATTACAACAAAGTCCCCTTGTCGAGTATAACAAAGTCCCCTGATCGAGTATAAGAAAGTCCCCAGATCCTAATATAACAAAGCCCACAAGACGAGTATAACAAAGTCCCCTGAACCGAGTTTAACAAAGTCCCCTGATCGAGTATAACATATCCCCTGATCGAGTATAACAAAGTCCCTGCTGGAGTATAACAAAGTCTCCTCATCGAGTATAACATAGGCCAGTGATCGAGTCCAAAAAAGGCCCCTAATCGTGTATAACAAAGTCCCCTGATCTAGTATAACAAAGCCCTTTGATCGAGTATAACAAAGGCCCCTCATCGAGTATAACAAAGTCAACGGGTCCAGTATAACAAAGTCCCCTGATCGAGAATAACATATCCCCTGCTCGAGTATAACAACGTCTCCTGGCCCAGTATAACAAAGTCCCCAGATCGAGTACAACAAAGTCCCCTGATCGAGTATAACAACGTCTCCTGGCCCAGTATAACAAAGTCCCCAGATCGAGTATAACAAAGTCCCCTGATCGAGTATAACAAATTCCCCTGATCGAGTATAACAAAGTCCACTGGTCCAGTATAACAAAATCCCCTGATCGAGTATAACATATCCCCTGATCGAGTATAACAACGTCTCCTGGCCCAGTATAACAAAGTCCCCTGATCGAGTAAAACAAAGGCCCCTGATCGAGTCTAAAAAAGGCCCCTAATCGAGTATAACAAAGTCCCCTGATCTTGTATAACATAGGCGCCACATCGAGCATAGCAAAGTCCCCTGATTGAGTATAACAAAGCCGCCTAATCGAGTATAACAAAGTCCACTGGTCGATTATAACAAAGTCTCCTGTTCGAGTCTAACAAAGTCCCCTTTTCGAGTATAACAAATTCCCCTTATCGAGAATAACAAAGTCTGGTGATCGAGTATAACAAAGCCCCCTGGACGACTATAACAAAGTCCCCTGACAGAGTATAACAAAGGCCTCTGGTCGAGTATAACAAAGTCCCCTGATCGAGTATAACAAAGTCCCCTGATCGAGTATAACAAAGCCCCCTGGACGAATATAACAAAGTCCCCTGATCGAGTATAAGAAAGTTCCCTGATCGAGTATAACAAAGTCCCCTGGTCCAATATAACAAAGTCCCCTGATTGAGTATAACACATCCACTTATCGAGTATAACAAAGTCTCCTGGCCCAGTATAACAAAGCCCCAGATCGATCAATACAAAGTCCGCTCATCGATTATAACAAAGTCCCCTGACAGTGTATAACAAAGGCCTCTGGTCGAGTATAACAAAGTCCCCTGGTCGAGAATAACAAAGTCTCCTGATGGAGTATAACAAAGGCCCCTCATCGAGTATAACAAAAGCCCCTCATTGAGTATAGCAAAGTCCATCGGTCAAATATAGGAAAGTCCACTGATCGAGTATAACAAAGTCCACTGGTCCAGTATAACAAAGTCCCCTGATCGAGTATAACATTTCCCCTGATCGAGTATAACAACGTCTCCTGGCCCAGTATAACAAAGTCCCCTGGTTGAGTATAACAAAGGTCCCTGATCGAGTAAGACAAAGTCCCCTAATCGAGTATAACAAAGTCCCCTGATCCTAGTATAACAAAGCCCCCTCGACGAGTATAACAAAGTCCCCTGATCGAGTATAACAAAGTCCCCTAATCGAGTATAACAAAGTCCCCTGGTCCATTATAACAAAGTCCCCTGATCAAGTATAACATATCCCCTGATCGCGTATAACAAAGTCTCTAGATCGAGCATAACAAAGTCCCCTGATCGATTATAACAAAGTCCCCTGACCGAGTATAACAAAGGCCTCTGGTCGAATATAACAAAGTCCCCTGGTCGAGAATAACAAAGTCCCCTGATCCTAGTATAACAAAGCCCCCTGGACGAGTATTACAAAGTCTCCTGATCCTAGTATAACAAAGCGCACTGGACGAGGATAACAAAGACCCCTGGACAGAGTATAACAAAGTCCCCTGATCGAGTAAAACATATCCCCTGATTGAGTATAACAAAGTCCCTGGTGGAGTATAACAAAGTCCCTTGGTCGAGTATAAAAAGTTTTCTAATCGAGTATAACAAAGGCCCCTCGTCGACTATAACAAAGTCCTCTGATCGAGTATAACAAAGTCCCCTGATCGAGTATAAGAAAGTCCCTTAATCAAGTATAACAAAGTCCCCTGATCGAGTATAATATATCCCTGATCGAGTATAAAAAAGTCCTCTGGTCGAGAATAACAAAGTCCCCTGATCGAGTATAACAAAGTCCCCTGTTCCAGTATAACAAAGTCCCCAGATCGAGTATAACACAGGCCCCTCATCGTGTATAACAAAGTCCATTGGTCAAGTATAAAAAAGTCCTCTGCTCGAGTATAACAAAGTCCCCTGGTCGAGTATAACAAAGCCCCCTCATCGAGTATAACAAAGGCCCGTAATCGAGTATAACAAAGTCCTCTGATTGAGTTTAACAAAGTCCCCTGATCGAATATAACAAAGTCCTCTGGTTGAGTATAACAACGTCCCTGATAGAGTATAAAAAAGTCGCCTGATCAAATATAACAAAGTCCCCTGGTCGAGTATAACAAAGCCCACCTTGGCGAGTATAACAAACTCCCCTGATCGAGTATAACAAAGTCCCCTGCTTGGGTATAATATAGTCCCCAGATCGAGTATAAAAATGGCCCCTCATCGAGTATAACAAAGTCCATTGGTCAAGTATAAAAAAGTCCCCTGGTCGAGTATAACAAATTCCCCTGATCGAGTATAACAAAGTCTCCTGATCTAGTATAACAAAGGCCCCAGATCGAGTATAACAAAGGCCCCTCATCGAGTATAATAAAGTCCCCTGATCGAGTATAACAAAGCCGCCTAATCGAGTATAACAAGTCCCTTGGTCGAGTATAACAAAGTCCCCTGATCGAGTATAACAAAGCCCCCTGGGCGAGTATAACAAAGTCCCCTGATCGAGTATAACAAAGTCCCTGATCGAGTATAACAAAGTCCCCTGGTCCAATATAACAAAGACCCTGATCGAGTATAACTTTTCCCCTGATCGAGTATAACAAAGTCACCTAGCAAGTATAACAAAGTCCCTTGATCGAGTATAACAAAGCCCCCTGGACGAGTATAACAAAGTCCCCGGACCGAGTATAACAAAGGCCTCTGATCAAGTATAACAAAGTCCCCTGGTCGAGAAGAACAAAGTCCCCTGGTCTAAGTATAATAAAGCCCCCTGGACGAGTATAACAAAGTCCCCTGATCGAGTATAACAAAGTCCCCTGATCGAGTATAACAAAGACCCCTGGTCGAGTATGAAACGTTTTCTAATTGAGTATAACAAAGGCCCCTGATCGAGTATAATATATCCCCTGATCGAGTTTAACAAAGTCCTCTGGTCGAAAATAACAAAGTCCCCTGATCGAGTATAACAAAGTTCCCTGGTCGAGTATGAAAAGTTTTCTAATCGAGTATAACAAAGGCCACTGGTCCAGCATAACAAAGTCGCCTGATCGAGTATAACATATCCCCTGATCGAGTATAACAACGTCTCCTGGCCCAGTATAACTAACTCCCCTGGTCGAGTATAACAAAGGGCCCTGACCGAGTAAGACAAAGTCCCCTAATCGAGTATAACAAAGTCCCCTGATCCTAGTATAACAAAGCCCCCTGATCGAGTATAACATATCCCCTGATCGTGTATAACAACGTCTCCTGGCTCAGTATAACAAAGTCCCCAGATTGAGCATAACAAAGTCCTCTGATCGAGTATAACAAAGTCCCCTGATCGAGTATAACAAAGTCCCATGGTCCAGTATAACAAAGTCCCCTGATCGAGTATAACATATACCCTGATCGAGTATAACAACGTCTCCTGGCTGAGTATAACAAAGTCCCCAGATCGAGCATAACAAAGTCCCCTAATCGATTACAACAAAGTCCCCTTGTCGAGTATAACAAAGTCCCCTGATCGAGTATAAGAAAGTCCCCAGATCCTAATATAACAAAGCCCACAAGACGAGTATAACAAAGTCCCCTGAACCGAGTTTAACAAAGTCCCCTGATCGAGTATAACAAAGCCCTTTGATCAGGCGCAACGAGGCCCTCATCGAGTATAACAAAGTCAACGGGTCCAGTATAACAAAGTCCCCTGATCGAGAATAACATATCCCCTGCTCGAGTATAACAACGTCTCCTGGCCCAGTATAACAAAGTCCCCAGATCGAGTACAACAAAGTCCCCTGATCGAGTATAACAACGTCTCCTGGCCCAGTATAACAAAGTCCCCAGATCGAGTATAACAAAGTCCCCTGATCGAGTATAACAAATTCCCCTGATCGAGTATAACAAAGTCCACTGGTCCAGTATAACAAAATCCCCTGATCGAGTATAACATATCCCCTGATCGAGTATAACAACGTCTCCTGGCCCAGTATAACAAAGTCCCCTGATCGAGTAAAACAAAGGCCCCTGATCGAGTCTAAAAAAGGCCCCTAATCGAGTATAACAAAGTCCCCTGATCTTGTATAACAAAGGCGCCTCATCGAGTATAGCAAAGTCCCCTGATTGAGTATAACAAAGCCGCCTAATCGAGTATAACAAAGTCCACTGGTCGATTATAACAAAGTCTCCTGTTCGAGTCTAACAAAGTCCCCTTTTCGAGTATAACAAATTCCCCTTATCGAGAATAACAAAGTCTGGTGATCGAGTATAACAAAGCCCCCTGGACGACTATAACAAAGTCCCCTGACAGAGTATAACAAAGGCCTCTGGTCGAGTATAACAAAGTCCCCTGATCGAGTATAACAAAGTCCCCTGATCGAGTATAACAAAGCCCCCTGGACGAATATAACAAAGTCCCCTGATCGAGTATAAGAAAGTTCCCTGATCGAGTATAACAAAGTCCCCTGGTCCAATATAACAAAGTCCCCTGATTGAGTATAACACATCCACTTATCGAGTATAACAAAGTCTCCTGGCCCAGTATAACAAAGCCCCAGATCGATCAATACAAAGTCCGCTCATCGATTATAACAAAGTCCCCTGACAGTGTATAACAAAGGCCTCTGGTCGAGTATAACAAAGTCCCCTGGTCGAGAATAACAAAGTCTCCTGATGGAGTATAACAAAGGCCCCTCATCGAGTATAACAAAAGCCCCTCATTGAGTATAGCAAAGTCCATCGGTCAAATATAGGAAAGTCCACTGATCGAGTATAACAAAGTCCACTGGTCCAGTATAACAAAGTCCCCTGATCGAGTATAACATTTCCCCTGATCGAGTATAACAACGTCTCCTGGCCCAGTATAACAAAGTCCCCTGGTTGAGTATAACAAAGGTCCCTGATCGAGTAAGACAAAGTCCCCTAATCGAGTATAACAAAGTCCCCTGATCCTAGTATAACAAAGCCCCCTCGACGAGTATAACAAAGTCCCCTGATCGAGTATAACAAAGTCCCCTAATCGAGTATAACAAAGTCCCCTGGTCCATTATAACAAAGTCCCCTGATCAAGTATAACATATCCCCTGATCGCGTATAACAAAGTCTCTAGATCGAGCATAACAAAGTCCCCTGATCGAGAACTTAACAAAGTCCCCTGATCGGTATAACAAAGTCCCTAACCAAAAGGTATAACAAAGGACTCTGGTCGAATATAACAAGTCCCTGATTCAGGAAATAACAAAGTCCCTGATCCTAATTATATAAAGCCCCTGATCGAGTATAACATATCCCCCTAGTCGAGTATAACAACGTCTCTGGCTCAGCATAACAAGTCCCAGATTGAGCATAACAAAGTCCCCTGATCGAGTATAACAAGTCCCCTGATCAGGTATAACAAAGTCCCCTGGTCCAGTATAACAAAGTCCCCTGATCGAGTATAACATATACCCTGATCGAGTATAACAACGTCTCCTGGCTGAGTATAACAAAGTCCCCAGATCGAGCATAACAACGTCCCCTAATCGATTACAACAAAGTCCCCTTGTCGAGTATAACAAAGTCCCCTGATCGAGTATAAGAAAGTCCCCAGATCCTAATATAACAAAGCCCACAAGACGAGTATAACAAAGTCCCCTGAACCGAGTTTAACAAAGTCCCCTGATCGAGTATAACATATCCCCTGATCGAGTATAACAAAGTCCCTCCTGGAGTATAACAAAGTCAACGGGTCAGTATAACAAGATCCCTGATCGAGAATAACATATCCCCTGCTCGAGTATAACAACGTCTCCTGGCCCAGTATAACAAAGTCCCCAGATCGAGTACAACAAAGTCCCTGATCGAGTATAACGTCTCCTGGCCCAGTATAACAAAGTCCCCAGATCGAGTATAACAAAGTCCCTGATCGAGAGTATAACAAAGTCCCTGATCCTAGTATAACAAAGCCCCTGGACAGGTATAACAAAGTCCCTGATCGAGTATAACAAAGTCCCCTAATCAGGTATAACAAAGTCCCCTGGACCAGTATAACAAAGTCCCCTGATCGAGTATAACAAATCCCCTGATCGCGTATAACAAAGTCTCCTGGCCCAGTATAACAAAGTCCCTAGATCGAGCATAACAAAGTCCCCTGATCGATTATAACAAAGTCCCCTGCCCGAGTATAACAAAGGCCTCTGGTCGAATATAACAAAGTCCCCTGGTCGAGAATAACAAAGTCCCCTGATCCTAGTATAACAAAGCCCCCTGGACGAGTATAACAAAGTCTCCTGATCCTAGTATAACAAAGCGCACTGGACGAGGATAACAAAGACCCCTGGACAGAGTATAACAAAGTCCCCTGATCGAGTAAAACATATCCCCTGATTGAGTATAACAAAGTCCCTGGTGGAGTATAACAAAGTCCCTTGGTCGAGTATAAAAAGTTTTCTAATCGAGTATAACAAAGGCCCCTCGTCGACTATAACAAAGTCCTCTGATCGAGTATAACAAAGTCCCCTGATCGAGTATAAGAAAGTCCCTTAATCAAGTATAACAAAGTCCCCTGATCGAGTATAATATATCCCTGATCGAGTATAGTATAGTCGAGAATAACAAAGTCCTGATCAGGTATAACAAAGTCCCCTGTTCCAGTATAACAAAGTCCCAGATCAGGTATAACACAGCCCCTCATCGTGTATAACAAAGTCCATTGGTCAAGTATAAAAAGTCCACTCTCTCTGCTCGAGTATAGCAAGTCCCCTGGTCGAGTATAACAAAGCCCCCTGTGAGTATAACTTAAAGAGGCATGTCAGGTATAAACACAGTCACTCTGATTGAGGTTTAACAAAGTCCCTGATCAGATATAACAAACTCCTCTGGTTGAGTATAACAACGTGTCCCTGATAGAGTATAAAGTCGCCTGATCCGGAATATAACAAGATCCCCTGGTCGATTATAACAAAGCCCACCTGGGCAGGTATAACAAACTCCTGATCGAGTATAACAAGTCCCATAGCAGGTATAATATAGTCCCCAGATCGAGTATAAAAATGGCCCCTCATCGAGTATAACAAAGTCCATTGGTCAAGTATAAAAAAGTCCCCTGGTCGAGTATAACAAATTCCCCTGATCGAGTATAACAAAGTCTCCTGATCTAGTATAACAAAGGCCCCAGATCGAGTATAACAAAGGCCCCTCATCGAATATAATAAAGTCCCCTGATCGAGTATAACAAAGCCGCCTAATCGAGTATAACAAGTCCCTTGGTCGAGTATAACAAAGTCCCCTGATCGAGTATAACAAGTCCCTGATCGGTATAACAAAGTCCCCTGGTCCAATATAACAAAGACCCTGATCCCGAGTATAGCTTATTTACCTGATCGAGTATAACAAAGTCACCTAACCCAAGTATAACAAAGTCCCTTGATCGAGTATAACAAAGCCCCCTGGACGAGTATAACAAAGTCCCCCGGACCGAGTATAACAAAGGCCTCTGATCGAGTATAACAAAAGTCCTGGTCGAGGCAACAAAGTCCCCTGGTCTAGAGTATAACAAAGCCCCCTGGACGAGTATAGCAAAGTCCCTGATCAGGCATAACAAAGTCCCTGATCGAGGTATATAACAGAAGCCTGGTCGAGTATGAAAAGTTTTCTAATCGAGTACTAACAAAGGCCCTGATCCAGGTATAATATATCCCTGATCCCGAGTATAATATATCCCTGATCGGAAATTATAATATATCCCCTGATCGAGTATAACAAAGTCCTCTGGTCGAAAATAACAAAGTCCCCTGATCGAGTATAAAAAACTCCCCTGATCCAGTATAACAAAGTCCGCTGATCGAGTATAAAAAAGTCCCCTGGCCCAGTATAACAAAGTCCCCATATCGAGCATAAGAAAGTCCCCTGATCGATTATAACAAAGTCCCCTGGTCGAGTATAGCAAAGGACCCTAATCGAGTAAGAGACAAAGTCCCCTGATCGACTATAACAACGTCACCTGATCGAGTATAACAAAGCCCCATGGACGAGTATAACAAAGTTCCCTGATCGAGTATAACAAAGTCCCTGATCGAGTATAACAAAGTCCCTTGGTCCAGTATAACAAAGTCCCCTTATCGAGTATAACATATACAATCATCGAGTATAACAAAGTCTCCTGGCCCATTATAACAAAGTCCCAAGATCGAGCATAACAAAGTCCCCTAATCGATTATAACATAGTCCCTGACCGAGTATAACAAAGCACTCTGGTCGAGTATAACAAAGTCCCCTGGTCGAGAATAACAAAGTTCCCTGGTACTAGTATAACAAAGTCACCTGATCGAGTATAAAAAAGTCCCCTGGCCCAGTATAACAAAGTCCCCTGACCGAGTATAACAAAGGCCTCTGGTCGAGTATAACAAAGTCCCCTGGTCGAGAACAACAAAGTCCCCTGATCCTATTATAACAAAGCCCCTTGGACGAGTATAACAAAGTCCCCTGATGGAGTATAACAAAGTCCCTTAATCGAGTATAACAAAATCTCCTGGCCCAGTATAACAAAGTCCCCAAATCGAGCATAACAAAGTCCCCTGATCGATTATAACAAAGTCCCCTGGTCGAGTATAACAAAGGGCCCTAATCGAGTAAGACAAAGTCCTCTGATCGAGTATAACAAAGTCCCCTGATCCTAGTATAACAAAGCCGACTAGACGAGTATAACAAAGTCTCCTAAACCGAGTATAACAAAGTCCCCTGATCGAGTATAACATATCCCCTGATCGAGTATAACAAAGTCCCTGGTGGAGTATAACAAAGTCCCCTGGACGAGTATAACAGTTTTCTAATCGAGTATAACAAAGGCCGCTGGTCAAGTATAACAAAGGCCCCTCATCGAGTATAACAAAGTCCATTGGTCAAGTATAAAAAAAGTCCCCTGGTCGAGTATAAAAAAGTCCCCTCATCGAGTATAACAAAGTCCCCTGGTCGATTATAGCAAAGTCCCCTGATCGAGTATAACAAAGCCTCCTCATCGAGTATAACAAAGTACCCTGATCGAGTATAACAAAGGCCCGTGATCGAGTCTAACAAAAGCCCCTAATCGAGTATAACAAAGTCCCCTAATCTAGTATAACAAAGGCACCTAATCGAGTATAACAAAGTCCCCTGGTCGAGTATAACAAAGTCCCCTGTTCGAGTCAAACAAAGTCCCCTTATCGAGCATAACAAATTCCCCTTATCGAGTATAACAAAGTCCCCGGGACGAGTATATCAAAGTCTCCTGATCCAAGCATAACATAACCCCCTGGACGAGTATAACAAAGTCCCCAGATCGAGCATAACAAAGTCCCCTGATCGATTATAACAAAGTCCCCTGGTCGAGTATAAGAAAGGGCCCTGATCGAGTAAAACAAAGTCCCCTGATCCTAGTATAACAAAGCTCACTGGACGAGTATAACAAAGTCTCCTGATCCTAGTATTACAAAGCCCCCTGGACGAGTATAATTAAGTCCCCAGATCGAGCATAACAAAGTCCCCTGATCGATTATAACAAAGTCCCCTGGTCGAGTATAAGAAAGGGCCCTGATCGAGTAACACAAAGTCCCCTGATCGAGTAAAACAAAGTCCCCTGATCCTAATATAACAAAGCCCACTGGACGAGTATAACAAAGACCCCTGGACCGAGTATAACAAAGTCCCCTCATCGAGTATAAAATGTTTTCTAATCGAGTATAACAAAGGCCCCTGGTAGAGTATAACAAAGTCATCTGATCGAGTATAACAAAGTCCCCTGATCGAGTATAACAAAGTCCCCTAATCAAGTATAACAAAGTCCCCTGGTCGAGTATAACATATCCCCTGATCGAATATAACAAAGTCCTCTCGTCGAGAATAACAAAGTCCCCTAATCGAGTAAAACACAGGCCCCTCATCGAGTATATCAAAGTCCATTGGTCAAGTATAAAAAAGTCCCTTTGTCCAGTATAACAAAGTCCCCAGATCGAGTATACCACAGGCCCCTCATCGAGTATATCAAAGTCCATTGGTAAAGTATAAAAAAGTCCCCTGGTCGAGTATAACAAAGTCCCCTGATCGAGTATAACAAAGTCCCCTGGTCGGGTATAGCAAAGTCCCCTGATCGAGTAAAACAAAGCTTCATGATCGAGTATAACAAAGTCCCCTGATCGAGTATAACAAAGCCCCCTGCTCGAGTTTAAGAAAGTCCCCCGATAGAGTATAACAAAGTCCCCTCATCGAGTATAACAAAGGCCCCTGATCGAGTCCAAAAAATACCCCTAATCGAGTATAACAAAGTCCCCTGATCTAGTATAACAAAGGCCCCTGATCAAGTATAACAAAGTCCCCTGATCGAGTATAACAAAGTCCCCTGATAGAGTATAACAAAGCCCACTGAGGTATAACAAAGGCCGATGTCGAGTAACAAAAGTCCCCTGATCGAGTATAGCAAAGCCCTCTGCTCGAATATAAAAAAAGAAAGTCCCTGATCGAGTATAAGCAAGTCCCTGATCGAGGTATAACAAAGGCCCTGATCGAGAGTATAACAAAAGGCCCCTCATCAGGTATAACAAAAGTCCATTGGTCAAGTATAAAAAAGTCCCCTGGTCGATTATAACAAAGTCCCTGATCATTAATATAACAATGTCCCTGGTCGAGAGTATAGCAAGGACCCTGATCAGTATAAAGCCTCCCTGATCGAGTATAACAAGTCCCTGATCGAGTATAACAAAGCCCCTGCTCGAGTATAAAAGTCCCTTGATCAGGTATAACAAAGGCCCCTGATCCCGAGTATAACAAAGGCCTCGTCAAGAGTATAGCAAGTCCATTGGTTAAGAATAAAAAGTCCTTGATCAGGTATAACAAGGCCCCTTATCGAGGTATAACAAAGTCCCTGATCGAGTATAACAAAGTCCCTGGTCGAGTATAACAAAGCCCCCATCGAGTGTAACAAATGCCCTAATCGAGTATAACAAATGCTAATCGAGGTATAACAAAGCCCCTGTAAATTAGAATCCCATGATCGAGTAACAAAGCCTCCTGATTCAGGTATAACAAAGTCCCTGATCAGGTATAACAAAGTCCATTGGTCAAGTATAAAAAAGTCCCTGGTCGAGTATAACAAAGTCCCCTGATTGAGTATAACATAGTCCTCTGGTCGAGTATAAAAAAGTCCCCTGATGGAGTATAACAAAGTCCCCTGCTAGAGTATAACAAAGTCCCCAAATCGACTATAACAAAGGTCCCTCATCGAGTATAACAAAGTCCATTGGTCAAGTATAAAAAAGTCCCCTGGTCGAGTATAAAAAGTCCCCTGATGGAGTATAACAAAGTCCCCTGCTCGAGTATAACAAAGTCCCCAGATCGAGTATAACAAAGGCCCCTCATCGAGTATAACAAAGTCCATTGTAGTACACCTCTGACACTCCCAGGTACACCTCTGACACTCCCAGGTACACCTCAGACACTCCCTGGTACATATCTGACACTCCCAGGTACACCTCAGACACTACCTGGTACTCCTCTGACACTCCCAGGTACACCTCTTTCCTCCCTGGTTCTCCCCTGACACTCCCAGGTACGTCAACACTCCCAGATACCTCTGACCTCCCAGGTATATCTCTGACACTCCCAGGTACACCTCTGCCTCCCAGGTAAACCTCTGACCTCCCAGGTACACCTCTGACACTCCTAGGTACTCCTCTCTCACTCCTAATACACCTCTAACACTCCCAAGTTCGATTGACACTCCCAGACACCTCTGACACTCCAGGTACACCTCTGACACTCCCAGGTACACCTCTGACACTCCCAGGTACACCTCCGATACTCCCAGGTACAACTCCGATACTCCCAGGTACACCTCTGACACTCCCAGGTACTCCTCTGACACTCTTTGGTTCACATCTGAGACTCCCAGGTACACCTCTGACACTCCCTGGAACACCTCCGATATTCCCAGGTACACCTCCGATATTCCCAGGTACACCTCATATACTCCCATGTACACCTTTGAGACTCCCAGGTACTTCACTGACACTCCCTGGTATACCTCTGACATTCCCAGGTATTCCTCTGACACTCCCAGGTACACCTCTGATACTCCCAGGTACACCTCTGACTACTCCCAGGTCCGCCTCTGACCTCCCAGGTACACCTCTGACACTCCTAGGATCCTCTGACACAACCTAGTACACCTCTGACACTCCCAGGTACACCTCAGACTCCTGGTACACCTCTGACACTCCCAGGTAAACCTCTTTCCTCCATGGTTCTCCCCTGACACTCCCAGGTACACCTCAGACACTCCCAAGTACACCTCAGACACTCCCAGGTACACCTCTGACACTCCCAGGTACACCTCAGACACTCTAGGTACACTCTCACACTCCCAGGTACTCCTGTAACACTCCTGGTACTTCTCTGACCTCCCAGGTACACCTCAGACACTCCCAGGTACACCTCAGACACTCCCAGTTACATCTGTGACACTCCCAGGAACACCTCTGACACTCCCAGGTACACAGCTGACACTGCCAAGTACAGCCTCTGACACTCCATGTACACCTCCGACTCTCCCAGGTACACCCCTGACACTCCCAGTACTCAGCTGACACTCCTGGTACACCTGACACTCCCAGGTACACCTCTGACACTCCCAGGTACATCTGACACTCACCAGGTAACACCTCAGACACTCCCAGGTACACCCGGACCTCCAGGTACACCAGACACTCCCAGGTACACTTCTCACACTCGCAAGTACACCTCCGACACTCCCAGGTACACCTCTGACACTTCCAGGTACCTCTGACCTCCCAGGTACCTGACACTCCCAGGTACACCTCTGACACTCCCAGGTAAACCTCTGACACTCCCAGGTACACCTCCGATACTCCCAGGTACACCTCTGACACTCCCAGGTACACCTCTGACACCCTAGGTACTCCTCTCTCACTCCCTGATACACCTCTAACACTCCCAGGTGCACCGTTGACACTCAGGTACACCTCTGACACTCCCAGGTACACCTCCCAGCCTCCCAGTGCACCTCTGACCTCCCAGGTACACCTCCGATACTCCCAGGTACACCTCCGATACTCCCAGGTACACCTCTGACACTTCCAGGTACACCTCAGACACTCCTAGGTACTTCACTGACACTCCCTGATATACCTCTGACATTCCCAGATACTCCTCTGACACTCCCAGGTACACCTCTGATGCTCCCAGGTACACCTCCGATACTCCCAGGTACACCTCAGACACTCCAGGTACACCTGTGACACTCCCAGGCACACCTCTGACCTCCCAGGTACACCCTGACTGCCAGGTACACCTCTGACACTCACTGTTCCTCCGACACTCCCAGGTACACCTGACACTCCCAGGTACTCACTGACACTCCCTGGTACACCTGACACTCCCAGGTACACCTCTGACACTGCCAGGTACACCTCTGACACTCCCTGTACTCCTCCGGCACTCCCAGGTACCCCTACCTCCCAGGTACTCACTGACACTCCCTGGTACACCCTGACACTCCCATATACACCTCCGATACTCCCAGGTACACCTCCGATACTCCCAGGTACACCTCTGACACTCCCAGGTACTCCTCTGACACTCTTTGGTTCACATCTGAGACTCCCAGGTACACCTCTGACACTCCAGGTCCACCTCCGATACTCCCAGGTACACCTCCATTACTCCCAGGTACACCTCTGACACTCCCAGGTACTCCTCTGACGCTCTTTGGTTCACATCTGAGACTCCCAGGTACACCTCTGACACTCCCAGGTACACCTCCCATACTCCCAGGTACACCTTTGAGACTCCCAGGTACTTCACTGACACTCCCTGGTATGCCTCTGACATTCCCAGGTACTCCTTTGACACTCCCAGGTACCTCTGATGCTCCCAGGTACACCTCTGACCTCCCAGGTCCGCCTCCGACACTCCCAGGTGCTCCGACACTCCCAGGTAAACCTCCTCCCTAGGTACACCTCTGACACTCCCAGGTACACCTCTGACACTCCTAGGTATTCCTCTGACACACCCTGGTTCTCCCCTGACACTCCTAGGAACACCTCAGACACTCCCAGGTACACCTCAGACACTCCCATTTACACCTCTGACACTCCCAGTTACATCCCTGACACTCCCTGGTACACCTCTGACAATCCCAGGTACACCTCTGATACTCCCAGGTACACCTCTGACACTCCCAGGTACACCTCTCACACTCCCAGATACTCTGGAAACTCTTTGGTTCACATCTGAGACTCCCAGGTACACCTCTGACACTCCCAGTTAAATCCCTGACACTCCCTGGTACACCTCGGCCTCCCAGGTACACCTCTGATACTCCCAGGTACACCTCTGACATTCCCAGGTACTCCTCTGACACTCCCAGGTACACCTCTGATACTCCCAGGTACACCTCTGACACTCCCAGGTCCGCTTCCGACACTCCCAGGTACAACTCCGACACTCCCCGGTAAACCTCAGATACTCCTAGGTACACCTCTGACACTCCCAGGTTACACCTCTGACACTCCTAGGTATTCCTCTGACACACCCTGGTACACTCTGCACTCCCAGGTACACCTCAGACACTCCCTGGTACACCTCTGACACTCCCAGGTACACCTCTTTCACTCCCTGGTTCTCCTGACACTCCCAGGTACACCTCAATCACTCCAGGTACACCTCAGACACTCCCAGGTACACCTCTGACACTCCTAGGTACACTTCTCACACCTCCAAGGTACACCTCTCACACTCCCAGGTACGCCTGTGACACTCCTGGTACTTCTCTGACACTCCCAGGCACACCTCTGACACTCCCAGGTACACCGCTGAAACTGCCAGGTACCTCCTCGACACTCCCAGGTACACCCCAGACACTCCAGGTACACTTCTCACACATAAGTACACCTCCGACAATCCCAGGTACACCTCTGACCTCCAAGTACACCTCTGACACTCCCAGGTACACCTCTGACACTCCCAGGTACTCCGAAACTCCCAGGTACCTCTGACCTCCCAGGTACTCACTGACATTCCTGGTACACCTCTGACCTCCCAGGAACACGTCCAACACTACCAGATACACCTCGGCACTCCCAGGTACATCTCTGACACTCCCAGGTACACCTCCGATACTCCCAGGTACACATCTGACACTCCCAGGTACCTCTGACACTCCTAGTTACTCCTCTGTCACTCCCTGATACACCTCTAACTCCCAGGTTCTGACTGCTCCCGGGTACACCGCTAACACTGCGAGGTACACCTGAGACACCAGGTACACCTCAGACACTGCCAATGTATGCCTCAGACACTCCCAGGTACACCTCAGACACTCAGGTGCACCTCTGACACTCCAAGTGCACCTCTGACACTCCCAGGCACCTCCTGACACTCCCAGGTACACCTCAGACCTCCCAGGTACCGATGACACTCCAGGTACACCCAGTGACACTCCCAAGTACACCTCTGACACTCCCAGGTACACCTCCGATACTCCCAGGTACACCTCCGACACTCCCAGGTACACTTCTCCACCTCCAAGTACACCTCCGACACTCCCAGGTACAACTCGACACTCCCAGGTAAACCTCCGACACTCTAAGGTACACCTCTGACCTGCCAGGTACACCTCTGACCTCCCTGGTGTTCCTCTGACCTCCCTGGTGCATATCTGACACTCCCAGGTACACCTCAGACACTACCTGGTACACCTCTGACACTCCCAGGTACACCTCTTTCACTCCCTGGTTCTCCCCTGACACTCCCAGGTACACGTCCAACACTCCCAGATACACCTCTGACACTCCCAGGTATATCTCTGAAACTCCCAGGTACACCTCTGACACTCCCAGGTAAACCTCTGACACTCCCAGGTACACCTCCGATACGCCCAGGTACACCTCTGACACTCCCAGGTACACCTCAACCTCCCAGGTAAACCTCAGACACTCCCAGGTACACCTCCGATACTTCCAGGTACACCTCTGACACTCCCAGGTAAACCTCTGACACCAGGTACACCTCCGATACTCAGGTACACCTCTGACACTCCCAGGTACACCTCTGACCTCCCAGGTAAACCTCTGACACTCCCAGGTATATCTCTGACCTCCCAGGTACACCTCTGACACTCCCAGGTAAACCTCTACACTCCCAGGTACACCTCCGATACTCCCAGGTACACCTCTGACACCCCAGGTACACCTCTGACACTCCCCAGGTACACCTCTGACACTCCCAGGTACACCTCCGATATCCCGTACTCCTCCGATACTCAGTTCACCTCTGAGCACTCCAGGTACTCCTCTGACACTCTTTGGTTTCACATCTGACACTCCTAGGTATTCCTCTGACACTCCTGGTCATATCTGACACTCCCAGGTACACCTCAGACACTCCCTGGTGCCCCTCTTATATTCCCAGGTACACCTCGATATTCCCAGGTACACCTCGATACTCCCAGGTACACCTTGAGACTCCAGGTACTTCACTGACACTCCCTGGGTATACCTCTGACATTCCCAGGTATTCTCCTAACACTCCCAGGTACACACCTCTCATACTCCCAGGTACACTTCTGACCTCCCAGGTCCGCCTCTGACACTCCAGGTACAACCTGACACTCCCCTGGTAAACCTCCGAAACCCTAGGTACACCTCTGACACTCCCAGGTACACCTCTGACACTCCTAGGAATTCTCTGACACAACCTAGTACACCTCTGACACTCCCAGGCACACCTCAGACACTCTCTGGGTACACCTCTCTGACACTCGTGAACCTCTTTCACCCCTGGTTCTCCCCTGACACCCCCAGGCACACCCCAGACACCCAAGCACACCCCCAGACACTCCCCAGGCACACCTCTGACATTCCTAGGTACACCTCAGACACTCCAGGTACACCTCTCCACACCCCCAGGCACTCCTGTAACACTCCCTGGTACTTCTCTGACACCCCAGGCACACCCCAGACACTCCCAGGCACACCCAGACACTCCCAGTTACATCTCTGACACCCCAGGCACACCTCTACACTCCCAGGTACAGCTGACACTGCCAAGCACACCTCTGACACCCATGCACACCTGACTCTCCCAGGTACACCCCTGACACTCCAGGTACTCAACTGACACTCCCTGGTACACCCCTGACACCTCCCAGGTACACCTCTGACACCCAGGCACACATCTGACACCAGGCACACCTCAGACACTCCCAGGCACACCCCAGACACTCCCAGGTACACCCCAGACACCCCAGGTACACTCACACTGCAGTACACCTCCGACACTTCCAGGCACCTCCTGACACCCCAGGCACACCACTGACACTCCCAGGCACACCTCTGAAACCCCAGGCACACCTCTGACACTCCCAGGCACACCTGATACTCCCAGGCACCTTGAGGCCCTCCATGTATCCACTGACACCCTGGTACACCTCTGACATTCGCAGGCACACACCCTCTGATACTCCCAGGCACACCTCTGACACTCCCCAGGTACACCTCCGATACTCCCAGGTACACCTCTGATACTCCCAGGTACACCTTGACACACCCCCAGGCACACCTCTGACACCTGAGGCACACCTCTGACACCCCAGGCACACCGCTGACACTGCCAGGTACACCTCTGACACCCCTGTACACCTCCGGACACCCCAGGCACACCCCTGACACCCCAGGCACTCCACTGACACCCCTGGTACAACCCTGACACCCCAGGCACACCTCTGACACTGCCAGGTACACCTCTACACTCCCTGCACACCTGACACCTGCACACCCCTGACACCCCAGGTACTCCACTGACACCCTGGCACACCCCTGACACCCAGGCACACCTCTGACATCCCCAGGCACACCTCTGACACCACCAAGCACACCTCAGACACCCCAGGCACACCCCAGACACTCCCCAGGCACACCCCAGACACTCCCAGGCACACCCTCACACCTGCAAGCACACCTCCGGACACCCCAGGCACACCCTCTGACACTTCCAGGCACACCTCTGACACTCCCATGTACACCTCTGAAACTCCCAGGCACACCCCAGACACTCCCCAGGTACACCCCAGACACCCCAGTACACTTCTCACACTCGCAAGCACACCTCCGACAATCCCAGGTACACCAGACACGCCCTGGTACACCTCTGGCACCCCTGGTACACCCTTACACTGGTTCTCCCCTGACACCCCAGGTACACCTCACAGACACCCCAGGCACACCTCACACCCCAGGCACACCTCACACTCCCCAGGCACACCAGACACCCAGGCACACCTCTCACAGTGCAAGGCACACTCTCACACTCCCAGGTACGCCTGTGACACCCCTGGCACTTCTGACACTCCCAGGCACACCTCTGACACCCCAGGCACACCCTGGACACTGCCAGGCACACTTCTGACACTCCATTTACACCTCCGACACCCCAGGTACACCCCTGACACTCCCAGGCACTCCACTGACACCCCTGCACACCCCTGACACTCCCAGTCACACCTCTGACACTCCCAGGTCACCTCTTTCTCACCCCTGGTTTCCCCTGACATTCCCCAGGCACACCCTGGACACCCAGGCACACCCCAGACACTCCCCAGGTACACCCCAGACACTCCCAGGCACACCTCACACTGCAAGCACACTCCCGACAATCCCAGGTGCACCTCTGACACTCCCAGGTACACCTCTGACACTCCCAGGTACACCTCTGACACTCCCAGGTACACCTCTGAAAATCCCAGGCACACCTCTGACACTTCCAGGTACTCCACTGACATTCCCTGGCACACCTCTGACACTCCCAGGAACACGTCCACACTACCATATACACCTCTGACACCCCAGGTACATCTCTGACACTCCCAGGTACACCTCCTGATACTCCCAGGTACACATCTGACACTCCCAGGCACTCCTGACACTCCTGGGCACTCCTCTGTCACCCCCTGATACACCTCTAACACTCCCGTACACCGCTGACAACCCGGTGACACTGCCAACACTGCGGAGGCACATCTGAGACACTGCCAGGCACACCTCAGACACTGCCAAGCATACCAGACACCCCAGGTACACCTCCAGACACCTCCAGGGGTGCACCTCTGACACTCCCAAGTGCACCCTCTGACACTCCCAGGCACACCTCTGACACTCCCAGGTACACCTCGACACTCCCCAGGCACACCTCACACCCCAGGCACACCTCCGACACCTCCAGGTACAACTCCACACTCCCAGGTAAACCTCCGACACCTGGGTGCACACCTCTGACACTGCCAGGCACACCTCTGACACCCCAGGCATTCCTCTGACACCCCTGGCATACTCTGACACCCAGGCACACCTCTGGACACCACCTGCACACCTCCCCCACACTTGCACACCCCTTTCACTCCCCTGGTTCTCCCCTGACACCCCAGGCACACGTCCACTCCCAGATACACCTTGACACTCACAGGCATATCTCTGACACCCCAGGCACACCTCTGACACTCCCAGGTAAACCCTGACACTCCCAGGTGCTCCCTCTCTCACTCCCCTGATACACCTCTGACACTCCCAGGCATATTCTCTGACACTCCCAGACACACCCCTGACACTCCCCAGGCATCTCTGACACTCCCAGGCACACCTCTGACACCCCAGGTAAACCTCTGACACTCCCAGGCACACCTGATACCCCAGGCACACGTCTGACACTCCCAGGTGCACACCTCTGACACTCCCCTGACACCCCAACACTCCCAGGCACACCGTTGGACACCCCAGGTACACCTCTGACACCCCAGGCACAACTCTGACACTCCCAGGCACACCTCTGACACTCCCAGGCACACTCGATACCCCAGGCACACCTCCGATACTCCCCAGGTACACCTCTGACACTCCCAGGCACTCCTCTGACACTCTTGTTCACATCTGAGACTCCCAGGTACACCTCAGACACCCTGGTACACCTGATATTCCCAGGTACACCTCCTTTATTCCCAGGTACACCTGATACTCCCAGGCACACCTTTGAGACTTCAGGCACTTCACTCCCCAGCACACCCTGACACTCCGCACACCCCAGACACCCCCAGGCACACCCTCACTCGCAAGTACACCTGACACCCTGGTGCCACCTCTGACACTTCCAGGTACACCCCTGACACTCCCCAGGCACACCACTGACACTCCCCTGGCATACCTCTGACATTCCCAGGTATTCCTCTGACACTCGGTGCACACCTCTCATACTCCCAGGTACACTTCTAACACCCCAGGTCCGCCTCTGACACTCCAGGCACAACCTGACACTCTGATAAACCTCCGAAACTCCTAGGTACACCGCCGACACTCCGGTACACCTCTGACACTTAGAATTCCTCTGACACAACCTAGTACACCTTCTGACACTTGCGTACACCTCAGACACTCCCTGGCACACCTCTGACACTCCCAGGTAAACCTTTCACCCTGGTTCTCCCCCTGACACCCCAGGCACACCTCAGACACTCCCAAGCACACCTCAGACACTCCCTGCAAACCTCTGACACCCAGGCACACCCCAGACACCCCTGCACACCTCTCACACTCCCAGCACTCCTGTAACACCCCTGGTACTTCTCTGACACCCCAGGCACACCTCAGACACCCCAGGCACACCTCAGACACTCCCAGTTACATCTCTGACACTCCGCACACCTCTGACACCCCAGGTACAGCGCTGACACTGCCAAGTACACCCCTGACACCATGCACACCTCCGACTCTCCCCAGGTACACCCCTGACACCCAGGCACTCAACTGACCCCTGGTACACCCCTGACACCCCAGGCACACCTCTGACACTCCCAGGCACACATCTGACACCTGGCACACCCCAGACACCCCATGCACACCCCAGACACTCCAGGTACACCCCGGACACCCCAGGCACACTTCTCACACCACCCAAGCACACCTCCGACACCTCTGCACACCTCTGACACTTCCAGGCACACCTCTGACACCCCAGGCACACCATTGACACTCCCAGGCACACCTCTGAAACTCCCAGGCACACCTCTGACACTCCCAGGCACACCTCCGATACCCCAGGTATACCTTGAGGCCCCATGTACCCACTGACACTCCTGTACACCTCTGACACAGGCACACCTCTGATACTCCCAGGCACACCTCTGACACTCCCAGGTACACCTGATACTCCCAGGCACACCTCATACTCCCAGGCACACCTCTGACACTCCCAGGTACTCCTCTGACACCTTGTTCACATCTGAGACTCCCAGGCACACCTCTGACACTCCCTGCACACTTCCGATATTCCCAGGTACACCTGATATTCCCAGGTACACCTCCGATACCCCAGGCACACATTTGAGACTCCCAGGTACTTCACTGACACTCCCTGGCATACCTCTGACATTCCAGGTACTCCTCTGACACCCCAGGCACACCTCTGATACTCCCAGGCACACCTCTGACACCCCAGGCACCTCAGATACCCAGGCACACCTCAGACACTGCACACCTCTGACACTCATAGGCACACCTCTGAGACTCGCACACCGACACTGCCAGGCACACCTCTGACACTCCCCCTGCACCTGACACTCCCCAGGCACACCCCTGACACCCCAGGCATCCACTGACACTCCCTGGTACACCCCTGACACTCCCAGGCACACCTCTGACACTGCCAGGCACACCTCTGACACTCCCTGCACACCTCCACACCCCAGGCACACCCCTGACACCCCAGTACTCCACTGACACCCCTGGCACACCCCTGACACCCCAGGTACACCCTGACACCCCAGGCACACCTGACACTCACCAAGCACACCCCAGACACCCCAGGCACACCCCAGACACCCAGGCACACCCCAGACACTCCCAGGCACACTCTCACACTTGCAAGCACACCTCCGACACTCCCAGGCACACCTCTGACACTCCCAGGCACACCTCTGACACTCCCAGCTACACCTCTGATACTCCCGCACACCCCCTGAACCTCCCAGGTACACATCTGACACGCCCAGGTACTCCACTGACATTCTCTGGTACACCTCTGACACCCAGGAACACGTCCAACACTCCCAGATACACCTCACACTGCCATCTCTGACACTCCTGGGCACCTCTGACACTCCCAGGCACACCCTGACACTCCCAGGTACACCTCCGCTACTCCCAGGCACACATCTGACACTCCCAGGCACACCTCTGACACTCCTGGAAGTCCCTCTGTCACTCCCCTGATACACCTCTAACACTCCCACGTACACCGCTGACACCCAGGTACATCTCTGACACCCCAGGCACACCTCTGACACCCCAGGCACACCTCTGACACTCCTAGGTACCCCTGTCACCCCTGATACACCTCTGACCCCAGGTGCACCGCTGACACCTCCCAGGTACACCGCTGAAACTGCCAGGCACACCTCAGACACAGGCACAACTCAGACACTTCCAGGCACACCAGACACTCCCCAGGCACACCTCAGACACCCAAGGTGCACCTCTGACACTCCCAAGTGCACCCTGACACTCCCAGGCACACCTCTCACACCCCCTGCACACCCCACACCCCAGGCACACCGCTGACACCCCAGGCACACCTCCCACACTCCAAAGTACAACCTGACACTCCCAGGCACACCTCAGGCACTCCCAGGTACACCTCTGACACTCCCAGGCACACCTGACACTCCCAGGTACACCTCTGACAATCCCAGGTACATCTCTGACATCCCAGGTACTCCACTGACATCCCTGGTACGCCCCTGACACTCCCCAGGCACACCTCTGACACTCCCAGGCACACCCCAGACACCCCAGGCACACCTCACACTCCCAGGTACACCTCCGACACCCTAGGTACTCCTCTGTCACCCTCATACACCGTCTAACACTCCCAGGTACACCGCTGACACTCTGGTACACCGTGACACTGCCAGGTACTCCTCAGACACTGCCAGGTACACCTCCGACACCAAAGGCACTGCACACCCCTGTCATTCCCAGGTCACACCTCTGACACTCCCAGGCACACCTCTGACACAGCCAGGTACATCTCTGACACTCCCAGGCACTCCACTGACACCCCTGGTACACCCCTGACACTCCCAGGACACACCTCTGACACCCCAGGCACACCCCAGACACCCCAGGCACACCCCCACCCCAGGCACACTCTCACACTCCCAGGCACACCTCGACACTCCTGAGGCACACCCCAGACACCCCAGGTACAGCTCTGACACTCCCAGGTACACCTTGACACTCCCAGGTACACCACTGACACCCCAGGCACACCTCCGACACCTGAGTACACCTCTGACACTCCCAGGTACACCTCTGACACTCCCAGGTACACCTTTGAGACTCGCAGGTACTCCACTTACACTCCTGTTACACCTCTGACATTCCCGTGTTACACCTCTGACACCCAGTTACACCCCTGACACTCCCCGGTTCTCTGACAGTCCCAGGTACACCTCTGATACTCCCAGGTACACCTCTGACACTCCAAGCACACCTGATTACCCTGCACACCTCGATATTCCCAGGTACACCTCTGACACTCGGTACCTCTGACACTCTTGGTTCACATCTGAGACTCCCAGGTACCACTCTGACACTCCCTGGTATACCTCGATATTCCCAGGTACACCTCCGATATTCCCAGGTACACCTGATACTCCCAGGTACATCTTTGAGACTCCTACCTCACTGACACTCCTGGTACCCTCTGACAGTCCCAGGTACACCTCTGACATTCCCAGGCACTCCCCTGACACCCAAGGCACACCCCTGACACTCCCAGGCACACCTGTGACATTCCTAGGAATTCCTCTGACACACCTGGGTACACCTCTGACACCCAGGCACACCAGACACGCCCTGGTACACTCTGGCACTCCCTGGTTCAGCCTTTCACCTGCCCTCCCCTGACACCCCAGGCACACCCCTCAGACACCCGCAACCTCCGACACCCTAGGCACACATCTGACACTTCCAGGCACACCCTGACACTCCCCAGGCACACCACTGACACTCCCCAGGTACACTGAAACTCCCAGGTACACATCTGACACTCCCAGGTACACCTCTGACACTCCCAGGCACAACTTTGACACTCCCAGGTACACCACTGACACTGCCAGGTACACCCGACTCCCAGGCACACCTCCGACACCCCAGGCACACTTCTCACACTCCCAGGCACACCTCCGACACCCCAGGTACACCTCTGACACCCCAGGCACACCTCACACCTGCCACACCTCTGACACTCCCAGGTACACCTCTGACCTCCAAGTACTCCACTGACATTCCCTTGTACACCTCTGACACTCCCAGGCACACGTCCGACACTCCCAGATACACCTCTGACACTCCCAGGCACATCTCTGATACTCCCAGGTACACCTCTGACACTGCCAGGCACACCTCTGACACTCCCAGGCACTCCTGTGACACCCCAGGCACACCTCCGACACTCCCAGGTACACCTCTGACACTCCCAGGTACACCTCCGATATTCCCAGGTACACCACGATACTCCCAGGTACACCTTTGAGACTCGCAGGTACTCCACTGACACTCATGTTACACCTCTGACATTCCCAGTTACACCTCTGACACTCCCAGTTACACCCCTGACTCCCAGGTACACCTCTGATACTCCCAGGTAACTCTCCACACCCCAGGCACACCTCCGATACTCCCAGGTACACCTCCGGATATTCCCAGGTACACTGACACTCCCGGGTACTCCTTGACACCTTCGGTTCACATCTGAGACTCCCAGGTACACCTCTGACACTCCCTGGTATACCTCCGATATTCCCAGGTACACCTCCGATATTCCCAGGTACACCTCCGATACTCCCAGGTACATCTTTGAGACTCCCAGGAATCCTACTGACACTCCCTGGTATACCTCTGACATTCCCAGGTACTCCTCTGACACTCCAAGGTACACCTCTGACACTCCCAGGTACACCTGTGACATTCCTAGGAATTCCTCTGACACACCCTGGTAAACCTTTGACACTCCCAGGTACACCTCAGACACGCCCTGGTACACCTCTGGCACTCCCCTGGACACCTCTTTACACCCTGGTTCTCCCCTGACACTCCCCAGGCACACCTCAGACACCCCAGGTACACCTCAGACAAACCCCAGTCACACCCCAGGTACACCTCAGACACCCTAGGCACACCTCCACACTCCAAGGCACACCTCACACTCCCAGGTACTACTGTGACACCCTACTTCTCTGACACTCCCAGGCACCCCACACCCCAGGACACCCCTCAGACACCCCAGGCACACCCTGACACTCCCAGGCACATCTCTGAAGCCCAGGCACACCTCTGACACTCCATGCACCCTGACACTCCAGGTACACCCCTGACACCCCAGGCCCACTGACACCCCTGTACACCCATGACCCCAGGTACACCTCTGACACCCCAGGCACACCCCAGACACCCCAGGCACACCCCAGACACTTGCACACTTCACACTCGCAACACACCTCCGACACCCAGGTACACCTCTGACACTCCCAGGTACACCCTCTGACACTCCCAGGTACACTTCTCACACCTGCAAGCACACCTCCGACACCCCAGGTACACCTCTGACACTCCCAGGCACACCTCTGACACCCCAGGTACACCTCTGAAACTCCCAGGCACACCTCTGAAACTCCCAGGCACACCTCCGACACTCCGGCACACCTCTGACACTCCCAGGCACCGCTGACACTGCCAGGTACACCTGACTCCCAGGCACACCTCCGACACCCAGGTACACTCTCACCACCCCAGGCATACTCCGGCACTCCCAGGTACAGCTCTGACACTCCCAGGCACACCCTGACACCAAGGTACACCCTGACACCCCAGGCACACCCTGACACTCCAAGTACTCCACTGATATTCCCTGGTCACACCTGACACTCGGTGCACACGTCCGACACCAGATACACCTCTGACACTCCCAGGTACATCTCTGATTCTCCCAGGCACACCCTGACACTGCCAGGCACACCTCTGACACTCCCAGGTACTCCTGACACTCCCCAGGCACACCTGACACTCCCAGGTACACCTCTGGCACTCCCAGGAACACCTGATATTCCCAGGTACACCTCCAAACTCCCAGGCACACCTCTGACACTCCAGTACACCTCTGACACTCCCAGGTACACCTCTGACACTCCCAAGTACTCCACTGATATTCCCTGGTACACCTCTGACACTCCGCACACGTCCGACACTCCCAGATACACCTGGACACTCCCAGGCACATCTCTGATTCTCCCAGGTATACCTCTGACACTGCCAGGCACACCTCTGACACTTGCACTTGTACACTCCCAGGTACACCTGACACTCCCAGGCACACCCTGGCACTCCCAGGTACACCTCCGATATTCCCAGGTACACCTCCGATACTCCCAGGTACACCTTGAGACTCCCAGGTACTCCACTGACACTCCTGTTACACCTATGACATTCCCAGTCACACCTCTGACACTCCCAGTTACACCCCTGACACTCCCTGGCACACCTCTGACACTCCCAGGCATACCCTCTGATACTCCCAGGCACACCTCTGACACTCCCAGGCACACCACTGACACTGCACACCTCTGAAACTCCCAGGCACACATCTGTCACCCCAGGCACACCTCTGACACTCCCAGGTACAACTTGACACCCCAGGTACACCACTGACACTGCCAGGTACACCTCCGACTCCCAGGTACACCTCCGACTCTCCAGGCACACTTCTCACACCCCAGGTACACCTCCGACACTCCCAGGCACACCTCTGACACCCCAGGTACACCTCTGACACTCCAAGCTACACCTCTGACACTCCCAGGTCACACCTCTGATCCTCCCAAGTACTCCACTGACATTCCCTTGTACACCTCTGACACTCCCATGTACACGTCCGACACTCCCAGATACACCTGACACTCCCAGGTACATCTCTGATACTCCTCGGTACACCCCTGACACTGCCAGGTACACCTCCTGACACTCCCAGGTACTTATGACACTCCCCAGGTACACCTCCGACACTCCCAGAGGTACACCCTGACACCCAAACACCTCCGATATTCCCAGGTACACCTCCGATACTCCCAGGTACACCCTTGAGACCTGCAGGTACTCCACTGACACCATGTTACACCTCTGACATTCCCAGTTACACTTCTGACACTCCCAGTTCACACCCCCTGACACTCCTGGTACCCTCTGACACTCCCAGGTACACCTCTCTGATACTCCCAGGTACACCTCTGACACTCCCAGGTACACCTCCGATACTCCCAGGTACACCCTCCGATATTCCCAGGTACACCTCTGACACTCTGGTACTCCTCTGACACTCTTCGGTTCACATCTGAGACTCCCAGGTACACCTCTGACACCCCTGGTATACTCCGATATTCCCAGGTACACCTCCGGTATTCTGCACCTCCTGATACCCCAGGTACATCTTTGAAACCCCAGAACTTCACTGACACTCCCTGGTATACCTCTGACATTCCCAGGCACCTCCACACCTGCTGTACACCCTGACACTCCAGGCACACCTGTGACATTCCTAGGAATTCCTCTGACACACCCTGGTAAACCTTGACACTCCCAGGTACACCTCAGACACGCCCTGGTACACCTCTGGCACTCCCTGGTACACCCTTACACCCTGGTTCTCCCCCTGACACTCCCAGGCACACCCCAGACACTCGCACACGTCAGACAATCCCAGGTACACCTCTGACACCCCCAGGTACACCTCAGACACCCCAGGCACATCCCCACACCTGCTGCACACCCCCCACACCCAGGTACTACTGTGACACCCCTGGCACTCTGACACTCCCAGATACACCCCAGACACTCCCAGGACACCCCAGACACCCCAGGCACACCTCTGACACCCCAGGCACATCTCTGAAGCTCCCAGGACACCTCTGACACTCCATGCACACCTCTGACACTCCCAGGTACACCCCTGACACCCCAGGTACTCCACTGACACTCCTTGCACACCCATGACACTCCCAGGCACACCCTGACACTCCCAGGTACACCCCAGACACTGCAGTACACCCCAGACACCCCAGGCACACTCTCACACTCGCAAAACACCTCCGACACTCCCAGGCACACCTCTGACACTCCCCAGGCACACCCTGACACCCCAGGCACACTTCTCACACCTCGCAGTACACCTCCGACACCCCAGGCACACCCCTGACACTCCCAGGCACACCTCTGACACTCCCCAGGCACACCTCTGACACCCCAGGCACACCTCTGATCCCAGGCACACCTCTGACACCCCAGGTACTCCACTGACATTCTCTGGTACACCCCTGATACCCCAGAAAACGTCCAACACCCCAGGCACACCCTGACACTCCCTGGCACACCTGACACTGCACACCTCTGACACCCCAGGTACACCGCTGACACTGCCAGGTACACCTCCGGACCCCAGGCACACCTCCGACACCCCAGGCACACTCCAAACTCCCAGGTATACCCACACCCAGGTACAGCTCTGACACCCGCACAGCTCTGCACACCCTCTGACACTCCCAGGTACACCTCTGACACTTCCAAGTACCCACTGATATCCCTGGTACACCTCTGACACCTGCAGTCCGACACTCCCAGATACACCACTGACACTCCCAGTACATCTCTGATACTCCCCAGGTACACCTCTGACACTGCCAGGCACACCCTGACACTCCCAGGTACTTGTGACACTCCCAGGCACCTCCGACACTCCCAGGTACACCTCTGCACTCCGGCACACCTGATATTCCCAGGCACTGATACTCCCAGGTACACCTTTGAGACTCCTAGGTACTCCACTGACACTTGTTACACCTAGGACATTCCCAGTTACACCTCTGACATCCTAGTTACACTCCCTGACACTCCCTGGTACACCTCTGACACTCCCAGGTACACCTCTGATACCCCAGGCACACCTCTGACACTCCCAGGCACACCTCCGATATTCCCAGGTATACCTCGATACTCCCAGGTACACTTTGAGACTCCCAGGTACTTCACTGACACTCCCTGGCATACTTGACATTCTGATACCTCTGACAAATTTAAGGTACAACCTGACACTCCCCCAGAGCAACATGTAATTGAACGAAGTACATTGA
>NW_024734756.1:0-19050 GCF_018991925.1 Homarus americanus | reverse complement strand
TATTATCTTGGACATGTTTTCAAACACTGGGTGCAAACACTTGTACCTGTTAGGACTATGCTGTCGGTGTCATTTGTGTGGTGAGTACTTGCACCTGTTGGGACCTGTACTGTCGATATGAGAGAGAGAGAGAGAGAGTACCTGTGCAGGGTAGTACATGTATCTGAGGGGAGCCAGTGCTAGACAACCTCATTACGTGATGGAAAGACTGGCTGTGTGGGTCTCTCAAGTGTGTGTGAAAAATTAAATGGAGTCATAAATAGGAGGAGGGAGAGAAGGAGGGAGGGAGAGAAAGGAGGGAGGAGAAGGAGGAGGGAGAGGAGGGGGGAGGGGGGGGAGGGGGATGGAGGGAGGGAGGGAGGGAGGGAGGGATGGAGGGGAGAGAGGGAGAGGGGAGGGGGAGAGAGGGGGGGGAGAGGGAGAGAGGGAGGGAGAGAGTGAGGGAGAAGGAGGGAGGGATGGAGGGAGGAGGGAGAGATGGAGAAGAGAAAGGAGGGAGGAAGAAGGAAGGAGGGAGGGAGGGAGGGAGGGGGAGGGAGGGAGGGAGGGGAGGGAGGGAGGGAGGGTGGGGGAGAGAGAAAGGGAAGGAGGGAGGAGGGGAGGGAGGAAGAGGGGAGGATGGATGCAGGGAGGGGAAAGGGGGGAGGGGGGGAAGGAGGGAGATGGGAGGGAGGTTATAGAGCACAGGGTTCAAAACCAGTTACATGAGTCACCCCAACAGTGGTGACCAGGGCCTTGTCTGAAAGGTGTGACGTAATCAGTGTTGTATCATGATTGTATATATAAATATTAATTAACAACAGTCAACCACACACACAGCCCCAGTCAACAAAATACAAGGCCCACCGATGAATATAGAACAGCACCATCTATCTATTAAAATAAAACAACTCCTGATTTATGTACTGTACAAGCCTGTAAATGTATTCAGCATATTATATCATTATGTCTAAATCACATATGAGATTTGTATATTTTCACCCAGCTGCAACTCTGTTAATAAGCAATTTGTGTGTGTGTGTGTTACACACACACACACAAGCTTTATGGATAAACAAGTGGAAAAAACATAAAAAACTACACATAAGAACCAGAGTCGAGAAGCAATAAACAAGTACACACAATGGAATGGCAGATGAAAAACGGTACATGAACGCCAGGTAAACGGTACATGAACGCCAGATAAACGGTACATAGACGCCAGGTAAACGGTACACAGACAGCAGGTAAACGGTACATGAACGGCAGGTAAACGGTACATAGACGCCAGGTAAACCATACATGAAATCCAGGTACAGATCGGGAAAGATCAAAACATACAAAACCAGATACCAGTGACAACACCAAGGTCACACAATGAAGGACGAGCTCAAAGTACCTTCCTCCCCCAGGACCTCCAACACCCTTCCCTTCAACCTCATGTCGACCTTCATGGCGGATCCTTTCACTCACAGGGCAATCCTCTCCTCCCGACCTCAAAGTGTGAATAAATCCGATAATAAATCCCATAAAAAGCCCCTCCATTAATCGTCTTCACGGTGGGGATTACTTTGAAGGCCTCAATCCCTAGAGTCAACATCAAGAACCCTCCGCCAGCTGGGTTCCAATGATGGGAATGACGTCGTATTCTCACATCCAAATCAACACAGACTTCAAAAAGACATCAAAACAACGTTACGGTGACTTGAAAATAGAAATAAATTAGTATTTTTTCCCAGTAATTATCGTTAAATATTATTAAAATATTTATATCCTTAACACAATAACCACCAGCCCGCAGTAACATAAAGCCAAACCGAAACCTATCATTAAAAATTTCTGCAATGTTGCCACGCGTTTATCCCCACTAAACACCACAAGATTTGGCAACTGAACGAGGAAACATTTTAACGTCTGATATATAACAATAAGGTAATTAGTATCAACGTTAGTAATTAGAAAGCAAAATTGTTGAGCATTTCCGGAGTTACCTGACAGATCGTGGCGAGGTGAGTTACCGGACATGATCACACACACACACACACATGAACAGGTGTATGGCCACTCACACACACAGGTTAACTAAGCACCAGTACATTAGCTACATCACACGAGAGAAAGAGAGAGAGAGAGAGAGAAACACACCAGGGACTCAGACGACAACACCATTACAAAGTGTGTCAGTACTCAAAAAGGTGGTAGTGTAAGATAAGCACCTGGCCGAGTACCTGCGTTAAAATGAGTACCTGTAGTAAGTTTAAGAAGCTGGTAATGAGTACCTTTGTTAAGTGAGTGGCTGACATTCCCACACCGCCACACAACAACAATAATAATAATAATAATAATAATAATAATAATAATAATAACAACACCGTCGTCTCTACTTAACTAAATGAGGTACCTCCTCTCTCTCTCAATGTGTGATCGGCCTCCAGACCCCCCATCTCACTTAACCTCCTCCTCCTCTTCCTTTCTTCCCCATTCCTTCCTCCTCCTCTCTCTTCCTTCTACATCCTCTTGGGTGTGTGTGGGGTTGAGGTGTGTGTTGGTGTGGGGGGGGGGTTGAGGTGTGGGGGTGTTCCTGCCCTCCAGCCCTCCTTCTCCTCCACTCTACCCTCTCTCTCCCTCACGGATTCGACTCTTCCTTCTCCTCACCACACCCTCACCTCCCTCACCCCCCCTCATCACATTAAAACCCATCGACATATCAGTAATACTAAGTCCATTTATGGCTACTAGAGGCTCCCAAGGTAAATTAAAGAGGGGGGTGAGGGGAATGGGGGGAAGAGGAGGAATGGGGGAGGGAGGAGTGGGGGAGTTTAGAGAGAGAGAGAGAGGAAGATGTGTGTGTGTGTGTCTTTCTATTTTTCAATTATATCACTGTCAATCCTCTCTCATCACACTCCCTTCTAATATAAATAAACACATAAAAAGAACAAACCAATAAATAATAATAATATAACAAACAAACAAACAAATAAAAAACAAATAAATACAAACAAGTCTTCAAAACAATTCGCCTCTCAAACTTTTTCCTTTTCGGTTACATATAAAAAAATGTTCACTCCAAAGACCGAGTTTTGGAGGCGTAAAAAATTTCCCTCAACTTGTATATTTTCCGGTTAAAGTTTAGACCGGCGTAAAAAAAAAAGAAGCCGGCGTAAAATATATAAAATAAACCGGCGTAAAATAATAAAATAAACCGGCGTAAAATAATAAAATAAACCGGCGTAAAATATATAAAATAAACCGGCGTAAAATATATAAAATAAACCGGCGCAAAATATAGCAAATATAAACCAGCGTAAAAAAAATAAACCAGCGTAAAACAAAAAGAAAATCGGAGTAAAATAACAAAATAAACCGGCGTAAAAAATTAAATAAACCGGCGTTAAACAACAAAAAAAACCGGTGTAAAATACAGAACAAATAAACCGGCGTAAAACAGAAAAAGAAAAAAAAAGAAAAATTGTGAGATAGAACTTTCGCCGTAAACTTGTTAGGTGCAACTTTTCCCTCGTTTGGTAGTCGCTCTATCAGGACGATCCGATAAAAAGTTTAAAACCGGCCAAAGTAATGGAAGAGGTCCGATAAATTATTTTGCATGACATCGTATATTCGTGACGGTCCGATAAATTGCATGAGAGACGGGCAGATAATTGTTAGACGGTCCGATATAAACGAGACAGTCCGATAAACACTAGAGACGATCCGATAAACACTAACCTGTCATCCTTAATAAACGATATACGTAATCCCAAACACCCGATATACGTCCATAAAAATTATAATCGACACAGTCCTTACACCACAATGTTATCGGCACGGTCCGATAAGCACGGAGGGTAAAAACGCATTAAGTCGTATTAGCCAACAATACGCGTGTGTGTGTGTGTGTGTGTGTGTCAGGAGGACTTTTTTTAATCTAATCGAAAAGCCATTTAGTGTACATCATTGTCTTATTATACTGGACACACACACACACACACACACACACACACACAGGTCCAATCTATCACTCTGTTCAAGCACAAAACCCCGGAGGCTCGAACCCTCGTCTCCGATATCCCACTGACACACCCAGCAAGGACACCACCACCAGGGAGGGGGTGAGAGGGAGGCAGTGGAGAGAGGAGAACGAGAGATAGGGAGAAGGGGGGGAAAAGAAATGCAAAGGGAAACGAACGAGAGAAGGATGAGAATAGACAAAATGGAAAGAGGGAATAAAGGAGAATGACAGAGGGAGGGAAAGAGACAAGAGAAAGGGAGATAGGAAGATAGGGAAGAAGGGGGAGGGACAAAGAGATAGGGAGGAAGGGAGATAGAGAAGAAGCGAGGGAAGGAGATAGTGAAGGAAGGAAGAAGGGAGGATAGGGAAGAAGGGGAGAGAGGGAGAGTGAATGAGGGAGGAAGATAAGGGAGAAGGGAGGTAGTGAGGGAGCAAGGGAGGGAGGAGGGGTGTATATCAGGACAGGGGTGTATAGACCTAACGTAAACACAGGCCTAATGCAAGCTTCTCTTGGGGTGTGGGGAGGAGGGAGGGGAACGTGGGGTAGGGAGAAGGTGGGGAGTATGGAGGAAGATGGGGGGGGTAGGGAGGTGTGAGGATGGGGGTGGTATAAGGGGGAGGTTAGGGAAGACAAGGGGAGGAAAATGAAGCTTGGGGGTGAGGAAGGCAGGTTGGGGAGGAAGGCAGGTTGGGGAGGAAGGGAGTAGGGTGTTGTCAACTCAGTGTTACCAACGCCGGCAGTACACATCCACTCCTTCATTTCCTCCGTAAACCCGCATGCTTAGACAGACAGACAGACACAAACAAATGGACATATATACAGACAGACAGAGACAGACAGACAGACACATCTTTTTTTGTTCTCAGTAAAATGTTCACTATATATATACAGTACCGGTATAAACACAGGAAGTCGATCAAACTAAAGATGGAGTCGATTTTATTTTCCTAAAACCCGGGGAATAAATCACTAGAGTTTGAGGGTGAGGCGTCGAGGTGTGGGTGGTGATCCTGGGTATGTAAACACTGTCATGTACACATCGCTGTTCCTGTGTGTGTGTGTGTGTGTGTGTGTGTGAAACATCAGATTATGTGCACAGGAGACTTAGGATTAATGGATTTAACGGCGTTTAATCCACGTCTCGGCCACAGCTGATAGATCGAGGCCGGAGGGATTTAACATGTGCTCTTTGTCAAGCCGACACACACACACACACACACACACACACCCCGTTTCTGGTGGAATGTGTGCATTTATGTGTCTAAGTCCTAATGCATGTATGTGCGTGTTTGTAAGTCCAAGCACGCGCGCGCGCGTGTGTGTGTACATCGAAATCCTTACACAGAATAATTCACAACGTTGGACCCACATCCCCCCCTCCCCCCTCCCCGGGACCCAATGGCGGAGTCGAGTGGGCCTAATTGCCGTGCTAATCGCTATGCTCGTCCTAATTAACAAGGTGATTACACGCTTAATCAATCAGGTGTGATAGGAGAGCCAGGTGACGATAAGGTGATTACAGCTATCTCCTCTTTCACTTCTCTCTTCTTCTTCTCCTCCTCCTCTCCCTCCTTCTCTTTCTTTTCTTCTTCTTCCTCCTCCTTCGTCTCCTCTATTTTTTCTTACCCTATTCATTTTCTCTTATGTTTCTCCATTTTCTTCTTCCTCTCCATTCTCTTCTCTCAATTATCTCTTCAGCTCCTCTTTCTCCTCCTCTCCTTCCCTCTTAATCTCCCCCCTCCTTCCATCCTATATTTAACCCCCTTTCCCAATCCTCCTTTCTTCTCTTTCCCCTTCCTTCCCATCTCTCCTTCTTCTTTCCTCCCCCCTACCTGTCTGATCGATCAATCAACACCTTGTAATCCGCTCTCTCTCTGACGCCTCGACTGGGTGTGCGATCGACCTGACAGGTGATCGACCGGACAGGTGATAGAGTGGGTGTGCGATCACCTGGACAAGAAAATCAAGGTTAACTGGATTCATCTCCACATTCCAACAGTTACCTGGAAGAACTGTCGACTGTACCTGCGATTGACTGGATGACTCATCTAAATCGAACCGTCAACACCCAACAGTCACCCACACCTTACCGTCAACACCCAACAGTCACCCACACCTTACCGTCAACACCCAACAGTCACCCACACCTTACCGTCAACACCCAACAGTCACCCACACCTTACCGTCAACACCAACAGTCACCCACCTTACGTCAACCAGCAGTCACCCACACCTTACCGTCAACACCCAACAGTCACCCACACCTTACCGTCAACACCCAACAGTCACCCACACCTTACCGTCAACACCCAACAGTCACCCACACCTTACCGTCAACACCCAACAGTCACCCACACCTTACCGTCAAACACCAAAACCTGGAACGAATCACCACAACAACACCGTGAACCCGACAATGAATCCGAACCATCTCATCGCCATGGGAAAAAACAGAACGGAGGGGGGGAGGGAGGGGGAAGGGAGGGAAGAGATGGAGAGGGGGAAGAGGATGGAGGGAGGGGGGAAGGAGGAGGAGAGGAGGAGGAAGGGATGGAGAGGGGAGGAGGAGGGGGAAGGAGTGTTGACCTACATCTCCGGTACACTAATTACTATCATTATCATAATCATGTGACAAATGATACCAGACAGAGGAGGATTATGAGACATTATACGACATCGGGGTTCGGGTTCACAAAGTGGTACAGGTTGACAAAGGGTTCGGGTTCAGAGGGGTTCGGGTTCAGCGGGGTTCGGGTTCATTGAAGGGTTCGGTTTCACTATGGGGTTCGGTTTCACAATGGGGTTCGGGTTCACACTGAGACCCTACCTTAATAAGATCCGTTCACACCTTCACTGAAATGAAGGTATAATGGTGGAGGCTCAGTGCACCTTCGACGCCATAATGAGCTAGGTTGGTGTCGAGTGGAAACTTTTACAGTACGAATCGGTGAAAAACTCTGGCCAGAAATTAGTAACAATAACTCCTTAATTATTAGCTTGATTCATGACGTCACGCCACCAAGGTCAGGTAAATTGTGAGACAGACAGACACACACACACATACACATACACACACACACACACACTTCAACCTATTTGCACCTACATGACCTAATACTAACTATATATTCAAAGTGTTAATTACAATAAAAAAAATAAATCCGCGAAAAACAAAAAAAATGCTGTTTAATTTACATATCAATAAGGACAACACTAAAATAAAATAAATAAACCGGTATTACACCCATTAAAACATTCATTAAAGACAAATTCACTTTTTTCACGTCACTAATAAATGCTAGTTAGGAATTAGTTCAGATAAGGAGAATTTATACACTGAAAAAAAAAACCGATTTGTTAATTATCTTTTTTTTTTGTTATTATAAATTGCTAAGTTATGTGTTACTAAATGACCTGGAGTTTTTACCTAGAGCGTTAGTAACAGAGAGGCCACGTTATCTTAAACCTAAAGCATCGCTGGTGTGGGAGACCTTACCCTGGATTAAGAGGTTCAGTTCTGTTCACCTCACTCGAGAATTGATTCCCTATAGAAAGAAGACGACTTAAGTTAATCCCGGGTGTTGGGAACCACAAGTGTATACAGACTGACTAAGAAACCTGAGTTAATCCCCCTGAGAGACGTAGAGTGAGGGAGCAGATATGAGCGGAGTGTATAAATGGAAGATGGGGCTAAGGGAAAGTGATATGACTTAAGTATTTCAATTAATTATCAACTCAGAAGCGAACGGGAGGTTTTAAATTAGATACATTGGTCTAGAAATCGAGTTGTGGATGAGTGGAACAAGTTACCAAACACTATCATTAACTCGAACTGGCTGGGAAGCTTTTAAAATGTATATAGGTTGAACAGATATATGAGTGATTAGGTCTGGGTGTAAGGAGGGCTGCCTGATACGGTATATTTGGACCAATAGGCCTACTGAAGTTTCTTTCATTCTTATATTCTTACAGAGACAAGGCAATCAATCAAGAATATACAAGCAGGCAGGCAGGCAGGCAGGCAGGCAGGCAGGCAGGCAGGACGTCTACCACCGACCCACGTGACCTCCTCCTCGGGTGTCGCGGTATCTGGGGGCGGCGGGTCTTGTGACGCTTATCTCACTATCACCTGTTTTCTACCTGATGTAGGGGAGGAGGGGAGGGAGGAGGGGATGGCGGGAGGGAGGAGGAGGGAGAGGGGAGAAGGAGGGAGGAGAGGGGAGGAGGGGAAGGGGATGAGGAGCCATGACTCACCACCCCTAAACAACCTGGGGGCACCTGAATCTGAGAACCACTGATGGCTATCATGGGGGGGTAAGGGGAAGGGGTGAGAGGGATGAGCAGGGGAGAGAGAGAGCAGGGGGTGAGAGAGAGAGGGAGCAGGGGGTGAGAGAGAGAGGGAGCAGGGGGTGAGAGAGAGAGGTAGCAGGGTGATGAGAGAGAGAGGGAGCAGGGGTGATGAGAGAGAGAGGGAGCAGGGGTGAGAGAGAGAGAGGGAGCAGGGTGATGAGAGAGAGAGGAGAGGGTGATGAGAGAGAAAAGCCCCTGGAAACAACACCAAAGGACCGAAAATTATCCATAAGGAGTGCTACTGAGAGAGTGGGGAGGGGTGGGAGGCAACGGGGGAGGGGCAGGGAGGCAGCGGGGAGGGACAGGGAGGCAGCGGGAGGGGCAGGAAGAGGGAAGGGGGGCAAGAAGGAGGAGGCAAGGGGTGGCGGGAGTGGGCAGGAATCAATGTTCAGCCTGACAAATAATTATTTCTACCAGATAAGTCCTGAACATTTGGGCCTCACACATCTACGTAAGCTCCCTCCCTGTCCCTCGCACCCCCCTTCCTTCTCTCTCCCCTTCCTTTCAACCTCCCCCAGGGGCAGTAGAGGAGTCTGCCCCTTCCTCTCTCCGTATTAAACTTCTTTGCTTCACATCTGCAATTTCCGTCCCAGGTAATTGCCTCTCTTCCTCACCTCTTACCTCTCTACTCTCTTCCCTCCCCTACCTCTTCCTCTCACTTCTTCTCATCTCTCACCTTTCTCCTCCCCATCAGCTCTCCTCTCCCTTCCTCTTACCTCCCCTCATCTCTCCCCTCCCCTCAGGCACGACTCGAGGCCACCCCAAGTCACACTCAGGCCTGTCGCAAGGCTTCGTACGTTCATTAATTTTACCTCTGATTGTGGGTCGAGTCTCGGTTAAAGTTTGACGTCATATGCACCATCATAATGACCTGTTAGCTGCGCCTTTACAGTAACTGACGTCACCAATTAAGGACGATATATATTTGTCTATTTGGGAGAATCTTTGTCAAAGTTCGTCACCCCTTCTACTCTCCCCTCCCCTCCTGCTCTCCCCTCCCAGCTGCATGTATACAGTCGACCCCTTCCTCTCCCCCTCCTAGTTGCAGTAAACGGCCAACCACCCCTCCCTCACCCCCTGCCTTCCTCCACCTCCTCACAGGGCCCGGCCGACCAAGGACACGTGAAGCAGAGAGGTGGGGGAGGCACGTGAGGGGGGAGGGGAGGGGAGAGGCAACCACACATTGCTTTGAACTCGTGGTGTGAGGCAGAGTTCCTGGGGTCGACACGTGCTTGTTGGCTTCCTATTGGTCCAAGATTTTAGAGACAAATGCAGAGGGAAGGAGAGGGGTAGGGAAGGAGAGGGGTAGGGAAGGAGAGGGGTAAGGAAGGAGAGGGGTAAGGAAGGAGAGGGGTAAGGAAGGAGAGGGGTAAGGAAGGAGAGGGGTAGGGAAGGAGAGGGGTAGGGAAGGAGAGGGGGAAGGAGAGAGGGGTAGGGAAGGAGAGGGTAGGGGGAGGAGGGGAGAGGGTAAGGAAGGAGAGGGGTAGGAAGGAGACGGGTAGGGAAGGAGAATGTAGGGAAGGAGAGGGGTAGGGAAGGAGAGGTAAGGAAGGAGAGGGTAAGGAAGGAGAGGGGAAGAGAGGTAAGGAAGGAGAGGGGTAAGGAAGGAGAGGAGGGTAGGGAAGAAGGAGGGTAAGGGAAGGAGAGGGTAAGGAAGGAGAGGGGTAAGGAAGGAGAGGTAAGGAAGGAGAGGGTAGGGAAGGAGAGGGAGAGGGAGATGATGGTACACACACACACAAGACTGGCCACAGCTTCTGTTGACAGACAGAACACAGACACACGACAGAACTTCAATATGACAGACAAAAACACACATAACTTCCACTTAAGAAACGGTTTAGACAGAGGGAAGAGGAAGAGGAATTGAGGAAGAGGAAGAGGGAAGAGGAAGAAGAATTGGAGAGAGGAAGAGGAAGAGGAAGAGGAAGAGGAATTGAGAGAGGAAGAGGGAAGAGGAAGAAGAATTGGAGAGAAGAGGAAGAGGAAGAAGAATTGGAGAGAGGAAGAGGGAAGAGGAAGAAGAATTGAGAGAGGAAGAGGGAAGAGGAAGAAGAATGAGAGAGGAAGAGGAAGAGAAGAATTGGAGAGGAAGAGGAATTGGAGAGAGAAGATGAAGAGGAAGAAGAATTGGAGAGAGGAAGAGGGAAGAGGAAGAAGAAAGAGAGGAGGGAAGAGGGAAGAATTGGAGAGAGGAAGAGGGAAGAGGAAGAAGAATTGGAGAGAGGAAGATGAAAGAGGAAGAAGAATTGAGAGGGGAAGATGAAAGAGGAAGAAGAATTGAGAGAGGAAGAGGGAAGAGGAAGAAGAATTGGAGAGAGGAAGAGGAAAGAGGAAGAAGAATTGAGAGAGGAAGAGAAAGAGGAAGAAGAATTGGAGAGGAAGAGGAAAGAGGAAGAAGAATTGGAGAGGAAGAGGAAAGAGGAAGAAGAATTGGAGAGAGGAAGAGGAATTGGAGAGAGGAAGATGAAGAGGAAGAAGAATTGGAGAGAGGAAGAGAAAGAGGAAGAAGAATTGGGAGAGGAAGAGGAATTGAGAGGAAGAGGAATTGGAGAGAGGAAGAGGAAAGAGGAAGAGGAATTGGAGAGAGAAGAGAAAGAGGAAGAGGAATTGAGAGAGGAAGAGAAAGAGGAAGAAGAATTGGAGAGAGGAAGAGAAATTGGAGAGAGGAAGAAGAATTGGAGAGAGGAAGAGGAAAGAGGAAGAAGAATTGGAGAGAGGAAGAGGAAAGAGGAAGAGGAATGGAGAGAGGAAGAGGAAGAGGAAGAGAATTGGAGAGAGAAGAGGAAAGAGGAAGAGGAATTGAGAGAGGAAGAGAAAGAGGAAGAAGAATTGGAGAGAGGAAGAGGAATTGAGAGAGGAAGAAGAATTGAGAGAGGAAGAGGAAGAGGAAGAAGAATTGGAGAGAGGAAGAGGAAAGAGGAAGAGGAATTGGAGAGAGGAAGAGAAAGAGGAAGAAGAATTGGAGAGAGGAAGAGGAATTGGAGAGAGGAAGATGAAAGAGAAGAGAATTGGAGAGAGGAAGAGGAAAGAGGAAGAGGAATTGGAGAGAGGAAGAGGAAAGGAAGAAGAATTGGAGAGAGGAAGAGGAATTGGAGAGAGAAGAAGAATTGGAGAGAGGAAGAGGAAAGAGGAAGAAGAATTGAGAGAGGAAGAGGAAAGAGGAAGAGAATTGGAGAGGAAGAGGAAAGAGGAAGAAGAATTGGAGAGAGGAAGAGGAATTGGAGAGAAGATGAAAGAGAAGAAGAATTGAGAGAGGAAGAGGAAAGAGGAAGAGGGAAGAGGAAGGAGGAAGAGGAAGAGGAAGAGGAAGAGGGAAGAGGAAGAGGGAAGAGGAAGAGGGAAGAGGAAGAGGGAAGAGGAAGAGGAAGAGGAAGAGGAAGAGGAAGAAGAATTGGAGAGAGGAAGAGAATTGAGAGAGGAAGAGAAGAGGAAGAAGAAGGAGAGAGAAGAGGAAAGAGGAAGAAGAATTGGAGAGAGGAAGAGGAAAGAGGAAGAAGAATTGAGAGAGAGGAAGAGAAAGAGGGAAGAATTGGAGAGAGGAAGAGGAATGAGAGAGGAAGAAGAATTGGAGAGAGGAAGAGGAAAGAGAAGAATTGAGAGAGGAAGAGGAAAGAGAAGAAGAATTGGAGAGAGGAAGAGGAAAGAGGAAGAGGAATTGGAGAGAGGAAGAGGAAAGAGGAAGAAGAATTGGAGAGAGAAGAGGAATTGAGAGAGGAAGATGAAAGAGGAAGAAGAATTGGAGAGAGGAAGAGGAAAGAAGGAAAAGAATTGGAGGGAGAGGAAGGGGTGGAGAGGGAAGATGAAGAGGAAGAAAGAATTGGAGAGGGAAGAGGGTGGAGAGAAGGGGAAGATGAAAAGAGAGGAAGGGTGGAGAGAGGAGAGAGAGGAAAAGAGAAGAAGAATTGGAGAGAGAGGAAGAGGAATTGGAGAGAGAGGGAAAGATGAAAGAGAAAGAAAGAGGAAGAGAGGGGGGAGAGAGGAATTAAGGAGAGGAGGGAGAAGAAAGAGAGGAAGAAGAAGTGGAGAGAGGGAAGAGGAATTGGAGAGAGGAAGATGAAAAGAGGAAGAAGAAAGAAAAATTGGAAGAGAAAGGGAAGAACAGAGAGGGTGGAGAAAAGATAAGAGAAGACAGAAAAGACTCGGAAGAGAGATGGTGGAAATAAGGGTATGGATGAAGACAAACAAACAGACAGAGGACAAAATAGACCCCCCTATTACGACCCCTCCCAGGCATCTTCCTGACTCACCCACTTGATCTCCTCCCTTCTCCTCCACCCCCCCTTCCCCCTTCTGCCTGCTCCTCTCCTCCCCCTTCCCTTCTGCTCTCCGTTCTCCTCCCCCTTCCTTCTGCCTCCGTTCTCCTCCCCTCCCCTTCCTTCTGCCTCTCCCGTTTCTCCTCCTCCCCCCCTTCCCTTCTGCTGCTCGTTTCTCTCCCTCCCCCCTTCCTTCCTTTCGTTTCTCTCCCTCCCCCTTCCCCTTCTGCCTCTCCGTTTCTCTCCCTCCCCCCTTCCTTCTGCCTTTCCGTTTCTCCTCCCTCCCCTCCCTTCTGCCTCTCCGTTTCTCCCCCCCCCTTCCTTCTGCCCTCCGTTTCTCTCCCCCCCTTCCCTTCTGCCTCCCGTTTCTCCTCCCTCCCACCCCCCTTCCTTCCACCTCCTCTCCCTCTCCCCAACTTTCTACCTCCACCCTCTCCCTCCCCTGCCTCTCCCCCCCCCTTTTCCTCCTGTTTTATGTCTTCCTTAGTCTTCCGTCTCTTCTCGTGTATACTGTCTGTTTCTCTGTCTCTCATATAATATCTCTCCTGTGCTTACCGCCAATCCTCTGCCTCCTTTCATCCAGTCGTCTCTCTCTCTCCTCTCCCTCTCTCTCTCTCTCCTTCCTCGTTTCTTCTATTTATCTTCTTCCTTCTAATTTCTTCACCCTCTCGACTTTTCCGGAATGTGTCTCCGTTTAGCTATTTCTTCTGTTCCCTCATTTAGCTGTGTTTTCTTTTCCTCTTTCCTTCCTTTACCCTTTCTTATTTCTCCTCGCCGTTCTCCATTTCTTCTTCTCTTCCCCACCTACCTCCACTTCTTCCTCCTCTTCCTTCCTTCCTCCCTCCTTTCTTCGCCTCCTTCCTCTCCTCCTATCCCTTCCTTTCTATGGGCTATCCTTCACCCTCACTTTCTCTCTCCGCTCTGCCCATATTCTTCCCCCCCTTTTCTTCCTTCCTTCCTTCCTTCTCCTCCTTCCCTCTCCCCGTTCCTTCTCTACAGATCATCACAACATTTCACCACCAGCATGATCGATACAGGGTTCTCCTCCCCTCCTCCCCTCCCCTCCTCTTCTCCCCATCTCTCCCCTCCACTCCCCATTTCTAACATATCACCCCCTCCTCCTCTCCCCACCGACATTAAAATAAAGTCCATCTGGAAATCAATATCAACTGAAGAAGGGTTCGTGAAAAAAGATTCTTTATGTTGTTTGAAGGATTCGAAGCACCGGTTTGAATATTCGAAGCTTCAATTTATAGGCTCGATTCCCAAATTTGAATACTTGAAGCACAATTTTTTAAAGATTCGAAACCCCATTTAATGATTCGAAACCCCATTTAATGATTCGAAACCCCATTTAAAGATTCGAAACCCCATTTAAAGATTCGAAATCCCATTTAAAGATTCGAAGCCTCATTTGAAGATTCGAAACCCCATTTTTAAGACTCGAAGCCCCATTTTAAGATTCAAAGCCATATTTTAGATTCGAAACTATAGAGCGTGGGATTCAACTCCAGCTAAGTCACATGTCCTGGAGGACAGGTGAGGATGGCGAGACTATGATGGTGACGGCCTTTGTTGAAACACAGTCCGCTGCCTACATGATATCCTCCGTGAAGAAAGTTAAACCAGCCATATTAATAATTTACTGTATATGCCAAAAATAAAAATAAAATAAAATACCCGTCCTAAAAACGTACATGGCAACTTATGATAAACAATATATAAAAAAAACGAGTTACAATAAAATCCGCAATTGTAATTTTAAAACACAATAATAAACACAATAAAATTAATAAAACAAGAAAAAATAAAAATCCCATGAAATTATTTGAAAAAATTATCACGCAAGTTTAAATACAAAATAAAAACACAAAAGACAAAAAGCATGAAATAACACCAGAATTCCTCAACAGAAAAAAAACGAGACGAGAAAAGAAAGCGAAAGGGAAGATAAAAAAAGGAAAAAAAAACAAAAACACTCAATTTCTGTATTTCTAGAGGCGGATGGGGAGAGGGGGGTATGATGGGAGGAGGAGGATGAGGTAGGGAGGGAGGGGGTAGGGAGAGAGAAGTTGGTGCTGCGGTACGACACTTTTTCCGCGTCAGCAGATGGCCTCAGGCAGCACGCGCTCTGTATATTTCTTTCTTTTCCCAGTACAAGTGAGGTTGAGATAAAACGTTGGAGCTGAATCTAACACGTCTCCTCCTCGTCCATCCTGGGAGAAAAAGAGAGAGCCAAGGATGGAGGGGGAGAGGGAGGGGGAAAAGTAAGGGGGAGAAGAGAAAGAAAAGAGGAGGGGAGGAAGGAAAAAAGGGGAGAAGAGGAAAAAGGGGGGAGGGAGGAAGAGGGGGAAAAAGGAGGAAGGAAAGGGCGGAAGGAAGAGAGGGGGAAGAAGGGGGGAGGGAAAGAGGGAGGAAGGAGGGATTAATAAGCCAATTTCCCCTAAACAGAAGACAACAGTAATACATCTAACAGATACCGTTAAGTTTCAAGATAATAACAGAGGTAACGGGTAAGCCACAATGGCCTCCCAAATGATGAGACTCGACCGTAGGCACTTCTGTATTTCCGATGGTGATGGATTATTATTGTCGACGACTTAGAATCAGTGCCACCGACTTAAATCAGTGCCATCGACTTAGAATCAGTGCCATCCCGACTTTAGAATCAGTGCCATCCCGACTTCAGAATCAGTGCCATCCCGACTTCAGAATCAGTGCCATCCCGACTTTAGAATCAGTGTCATCCCGACTTCAGAATCAGTGCCATCCCGACTTCAGAATCAGTGCCATCCCGACTTCAGAATCAGTGCCATCCCGACTTTAGAATCAGTGCCATCCGACTTAGAATCAGTGCCACGCCGACAGAATCAGTGCCATGCCGACTTATAATCAGTGCCATCCCGACTTTAGAATCAGTGCCACGCCGACTTAGAATCAGTGCCACCGACTTAGAATCAGTGCCATGCCGACTTTAGAATCAGTGCCATGCCGACTTAGAATCAGTGCCATCCTATTTTAGAATCAGTGCCATCCCGACTTTAGAATCAGTGCCATCCCGACTTTAGAATCAGTGCCAACCGACTTTAGAATCAGTGCCAACCCGACTTTAGAATCAGTGCCAACCCGACTTTAGAATCAGTGCCATCCCGACTTAGAATCACAGCCACTCCGACTTTGACTCCATGAACTGTAGGCCACTTGATCAGCTAATCCAAAATGGCGACAAAATAGCTCTGAAACTCTACCCGAGATATGGTAATTTTCTCCTCCGTCACACCTTACGAGACAAATTATAATAAATTAAGGTGTTTTGAGACTTTGGGGAGATGTCTCTCTTCATCTGTGTGTCTCTGGTGTGGAAGTAATGGAGGAGGAGGAGACAAGAGAGAAGAAAGAAAGGAGATGAGAAGAGAGGGAGAAGAAAAAGAAGAGATGGGAAGGCAGGGCGATAAAGAGGGGAGGCGAAGGAAAGAGGAGGAAGGAAGGAGGGAGGAGAAGCATAATGAACGTTCACAAGATTATAAAAGTTCACAAGATAATAAACGTTCACTAAAAAACGTTCACAAGATAATAAACATTACTAAAACGTCCACAAGATAATAAAGGTTCACAAAAACGTTCACAAGATAATAAACGTTCACTAAAAAAACGTTCATAAGAAAATAAAAGTCCACTAAAAAACGTTCACAAGATAATAAACGTTCAAGACACCGTATAAGCGTTCACCAGATATTAAACGTTCACAACACAATATCGTACCCCAGGACTCACGGTCCACTGAACGCCGTCAAGATAATGGGCGTTCTCACGACAACTCCTTCCCGAAAATAATGTCATTTTATCGACCAGAGTAAAACAGCCCCCACACCACAATGAACGCACCAGGACCTACCACCATGAGAACGAACCAGGAGGAGGAAGAGAGCGCAAGAGGAGGGAGAAGGAGGAAGGAGAGAACTCGAGAGGAGAAAGGAAACACAGCAAGGGGAGGAAGAGAACGCAAAAGGAGGGAGAGAACGCGAATGAAGGTAAGTGGGGATGTCAGTGGTTGTGGGAGATGATTAATGAGAACCATTCGAGAACGCGCCGGAAAATGAGAACACGGGGGAGGAAGAGAACGCAGGAGGATGAAGAACAGAACGCGGTGGGGAGAGAAACAAGGTGACAAGTGCAGATGCGTTATATTTTTAGGGTTTTTAATTCCCCCCTCTCTCTCTCTCTCTCTGTGTGTGTCTCTCTCTCTAAACACCTCCCCTCCCTGGAACAACACCCTCCCCCTCCCTGAACAACTCCCTCCTCCCTCCCTGGAACAAGTCACCCCCAATCGCCCCATCTGTTGTTGCAGGTGTATTCAGTCAAACTATAGGTCTAGTCAGGTTTACAGACTCTTACCACGTGCATTCAGACCCTGTGTGTGTGTGTGTGTGTGTGTGTTGTGAAGGTAGAGAGAGAGAGAGAGAGACGTGTCCCGCCCACCACTAGCCAGACTTAGTGCAACAAAAGGTACAAGATGAAGGGAACCCACACGTATTATGGTCTCTTCCTGGGTGGGTGGGGGGTGGGTGGGTGGTGGGTGGGGATCCGCCCACCACCACACCAACTGACAGGGCGCTAAATCAGGGAGGGACCCGTGGTGACCATGATGATTTGGACACACACACACAAGCACACCTCCCAACCATTAATACCATAAATATATTTTTGGGGGTGAAACGACAAGACCGTGACTAGCACGTGTCCAGCGTCGTCTGTGTCTGTCTGTCTGTCTGCCGGAAAAATCTCAGTACATTCCGGTAGACAGTGACCTATGATGACCTCTACCAGTGACCTATTATGACCTCTAGTGACTGCATGACCCTCTACAGTGACCTATCATGCCCTCTCTCATGACCTGGACCTCTTTAGTGACCTAGCATGACTCTTTAGTGACCTAGCATGACCTCTCTAGTGACCTATCATCTCTACAGTGACCTATCATGACCTCTCTACAGTGACCCATCATGACCTCTACAGTGACCTATCATGACCTCTACAGTGACATATCATGACCTCTCTAGTGACCTATCATGACCTCTCTAATGACTTAACATGACCTCTCTACAGTGACCACGACTATAAAACCCCCCTCCTCTCTCTGCCTGTCTTTCTTTGTCCGTCTGTCTTTCTCTGTATACTTGTCTGTCTGTCTCCCTTCTGTCAATATCTTTGGAGTACGGTGACTTAACACATGAGTACAGTGTCACCTTACCCAGGTAGTGTCACCGCATTAAAATAGTCCAAGTCATTGTACTCAGGAGACGATAACAGTACTCAACATATATCTCGATCATTGTACTCAGGGTGATAAGATTGTACTCAAGAGTTCAGGATAATCATACTCAACGCTAATTCACTGTAATCAGGGAAAAGGCATCGTACTAAGGGGTCAAAATATTTAACTCAACCGGTTAAATAAATCACTGTACAGTACTCAGAGATATAGACAATGTACGTACTCAAGGAATCAACATACACACTGACCTAGTTTAATGTAATCAAAGAAATAACACCGTATTCAAAGGGTCAAAAATAATAATACTCAAATGGGCCAATTCAGAGTACAAGAGATATAATATTGTACTCAAGGGATCAAAAAATAATAATAATACTCAAATAGGGGCAATTCCTTACTCAAGAGAGATAACAACGTACTCCAAGGGTTAAAACACTGAAGCTGGCGATGTAAACAACAAAACAAAACAGACAAAAACAAACATCTTCTGGTGTTTACTTGTACAAACCCATGGAACAGGCTGAGGGTGAGGGGTGAGAGGAGAGGGGGTGAGAGAGAGGGGGGAGAGGGGGTGAGGGAGGAGGGTGGGGGGTGAAGGAGGAGGGGTAGGGGGTGAGAGGAGGAGGGGTAGGGGGTGAGAGGAGGGGGAGGTGTAGGGGTGTAAGGGGAGGAGGTGGGGGTAGGGGGTGTAGAGGAGTGGGGGGTAGGGGTGTGGGGTGGGGAGTAAGAGGTGTAAGGGGTGGGGAGTGGGGAAGTGCAGGGTGTGGGGTGTGGGGGTTTGGAAGGGGGTGCAAGGGGTTGGGGAAAAAGGGGTGTGAGGGATAGGGGAGTGTAGGTGTTGGGCGGTGAAAAATGTATTGGAGGTTACCTGGTCATCTGAGAGAGAGTATCTTGTCAATCCATAACCTCTTCTCTGTGCAATCTATAACAATATACACTATTCATATACCACTCATCATCAAATCAAACAACACCAAATGTGAGTTGTCAATTCAATCCTCTATCACTCCACAATCACACTACCACAATCACTACCATTATATAGATTAGATCACACATCACGTCCATCAACACATAAAACACCCACACAACACAAATCACACACACTATCACCACGACTACCATCATCACAACCATCATCAACACACCGACTACCATCATCACAAACCACTATCACCCCCCT
>NW_024734755.1:0-15551 GCF_018991925.1 Homarus americanus | reverse complement strand
GTCAATTGTGGGTCGATTTAGTACATTATAACAATATTATTCGAAATAATCCGAGAATCGCCACACACCCAGTGGGACACTGTCAACGTCAATTGAGGGTCGATTTAGTACTTTATAACAATATTACACGAAATAATCCGAGAATCGCCACACACCGAGTGGGAGACTGTCAAGCTCAATTGACGGTCGATTTAGTACTTTAAAACACTATTATACGAAATAATCCGAGAATCACCACACACCCAGTGGGAGACTGTCAAAGTCAATTGAGGGTCGATTTAGTACTTTATAACAATATTATACGAAATAATCCGAGAATCGCCACACACCCAGTGGGAGACTGTCAGTCAAATGAGGGTCAATTTAGTACTATATAACAATATTATACGAAATAATCCGAGTATCTCCACACACCCAGTGGGAGACTTTCAAAGTCAATTGAGGGTCGATTTAGCACTTTTTAACAATATTAAACGAAATAATCCGAGAATCGCCACACACGGAGTGGGAGACTGTCAACCTCAATTGACGGTCGATTTAGTACTTTAATACAATATTGTACGAAATAATCCGAGAATCGCCACACACCGGGTGGGAGACTGTCAAAGTCAATTGAGGGTCGATTTAGTACTTAAGAACAATATTATACGAAATAATCCGAGAATCGCCACACACCGAGTGGGAGACTGTCAAAGTCAATTGAGGGTCGATTTAGTATTTAAGAACAGTATTATACGAATTAATCCGAGAATCGCCACACAACCAGTGGGACACTGTCAACGTCAATTGAGGGTCGATTTAGTACTTTATAACAATATTACACGAAATAATCCGAGAATCGCCACACACCGAGTGGGAGACTGTCAAGCTCAATTGACGGTCGATTTAGTACTTTAAAACACTATTATACGAAATAATCCGAGAATTGCCACATACCGAGTGAGACTGTCAAAGTCAATTGAGGGTCGAAGTAGTACTTTATAACAATATTATACGAAATAATCCGAGAATCGCCACACACCCAGTGGGAGACTGTCAGTCAAATGAGGGTCAATTTAGTACTATATAACAATATTATACGAAATAATCCGAGTATCTCCACACACCCAGTGGGAGACTTTCAAAGTCAATTGAGGGTCGATTTAGCACTTTTTAACAATATTAAACGAAATAATCCGAGAATCGCCACACACAGAGTGGGAGACTGTCAAGCTCAATTGACGGTCGATTTAGTACTTAAGAACAATATTATACGAAATAATCCGACAATCGCGACACACCCAGAGGGATATTTTCAAAGTCAATTGAGGGTCAATTTAGTACTTTATAACAATATTATACCAAATAATCCGAGAATCGCTACACACCGAGTGGGAGACTGTCAAAGTCAATTGAGGGTCGATTTAGTACTCAAGAACAATATTGTTCGAAATAATCCGAGAATCGCCACACACCCAGTGGGAGACTGTCAAAGTCAAGTGAGGATCAATTTAGTACTTTATAACAATATTATACGAAATAATCCGAGAATCGCCACACACCCAGTGGGAGACTTTCAAAGTCAATTGAGGGTCGATTTAGCACTTTATAACAATAATATACCAAATAATCCAAGAATCGCCACACACCGAGTGGGAGACTCTCAAAGTCAATTGAGGGTCAATTTTAGTACATTATAACAATATTATACGAAATAATCCGAGAATCGCCACACACCGAGTGGGAGACTTTCAAAGTCAATTGAGGGTCGATTTAGTACTTAAGAGCAATATTATACGAAATAATCCGAGAATCGACACACACCGAGTGGGAGACTTTCAAAGTCAATTGAGGGTCGATTTAGTACTTTATAACAATAATATACGAAATAATACGAGAATCGCCACACACCGAGTGGGACACTGTAAAAGTCAATTGAGGGTCGATTTAGTACTAAAGAACAATATTATACGAAATAATACGAGAATCGCCACACAACGAGTGGGAGACTGTCAAAGTCAATTGAGGGTCGGTTTAGTACTTTATAACAATATTATACGAAGTAATCCGAGAATCGCCACACACTCAGTGGGAGACTTTCAAAGTCAATTGAGGGTCGATTTAGTACTTTATAACAATATTATACGAAAAAATCCGAGAATCGCCACACACCTAGTGGGAGACTGTTAAAGTCAATTGAGGGTCGATTTAGTAATTTATAGCAATATTTTACCCAATAATCCGAGAATCGCCATACAACGAGTGGGCGACAGTCAAAGTCAATTGAGGGTCGATTTAGCACTTTATAACAATATTATACAAAATAATCCGAGAATCGCCACACACTGAGTGGGAGCCTGTCAAAGTCAATTGAGAGTCGATTTAGTTTTTTTTAACAATATTATACGAAATAATCCGCAATCGCCACACAACGAATAGGAGACTGTCAAAGTCAATTGAGGGTCGATTTAGTACTTTATAACAATATTATACGAAATAATACGAGAATCGCCACACACCCAGTGGGAGACTGTCAGTCAAATGAGGGTCAATTTAGGACTTTATAACAATATTATACGAAATAATCCGAGAATCGCCACACACCCAGTGGGAGACTGTCAAAGTCAATTGAGGGTCAATTTAGTACTTTATAACAATATTATACGAAATAATCCGACAATCGCCACACACCGAGTGGGAGACTGTCAAAGGCAATTGAGTGTCGATTTTGTTCTTTATAACATTAATATACGAAATAATCCGAGAATCGCCACACATCCAGTGGGAGACTGTCAAAGTCAAATGAGGGTCAATTTTGTACTTTATAACAATATTATACCAAATAATCCGAGAATCGCCACACACCCAGTGGAAGACTGTCAGTCAAACGAGGGTCAATTTAGTACTTTATAACAATATTATACGAAATATTCCGAGAATCGTCACACACCCAGTGGGAGACTGTCAAAGTTAATTGAGGGTCAATTTAGTACTTTATAACAATATTATACGAAATAATCCGAGAATCGCCACACAGTGAGTGGGAGACTGTCAAAGTCAATTGAGGGAAGATTTAGCACTATATAACAATATTATACGAAATAATCCGAGAATCGCCACACACCGAGTGGTAGACAGTCAAAGTCAATTGAGGGTCGATTTAGTACTTTATAACAATATTATACGAAATAATTCGAGAATCGCCACAAACCGAGTGGGAAACTGTCAGAGTCAATTGAGGGTCGATTTAGTACTTTATAACAATATTAATCGAAATAATCCGAGAATCGCCACACACCGAGTGGGAGACTGTCAAGCTCAATTGACGGTCGATTTAGTACTTAAGAACAATATTATACGAAATAATCCGACAATCGCGACACACCCAGAGGGATATTTTCAAAGTCAATTGAGGTCAATTTAGTACTTTATAACAATATTATACCAAATAATCCTAGAATCGCTACACACCGAGTGGGAGACTGTCAAAGTCAATTGAGGGTCGATTTAGTACTCAAGAACAATATTGTTCGAAATATTCCGAGAATCGCCACACACCCAGTGGGAGACTGTCAAAGTCAAGTGAGGATCAATTTAGTACTTTATAACAATATTATACGAAATAATCCGAGAATCGCCACACACCCAGTGGGAGACTTCAAAGTCAATTGAGGGTCAATTTAGTACTTAATAACAATATTATACGAAATAATCCGAGAATCGCCACACACCCAGTGGGAGACTTTCAAAGTCAATTGAGGGTCGATTTAGCACTTTATAACAATAATATACCAAATAATCCAAGAATCGCCACACACCGAGTGGGAGACTCTCAAAGTCAATTGAGGGTCAATTTTAGTACATTATAACAATATTATACGAAATAATCCGAGAATCGCCACACACCGAGTGGGAGACTTTCAAAGTCAATTGAGGGTCGATTTAGTACTTAAGAGCAATATTATACGAAATAATCCGAGAATCGACACACACCGAGTGGGAGACTTTCAAAGTCAATTGAGGGTCGATTTAGTACTTTATAACAATAATATACGAAATAATACGAGAATCGCCACACACCGAGTGGGACACTGTAAAAGTCAATTGAGGGTCGATTTAGTACTAAAGAACAATATTATACGAAATAATACGAGAATCGCCACACAACGAGTGGGAGACTGTCAAAGTCAATTGAGGGTCGGTTTAGTACTTTATAACAATATTATACGAAGTAATCCGAGAATCGCCACACACTCAGTGGGAGACTTTCAAAGTCAATTGAGGGTCGATTTAGTACTTTATAACAATATTATACGAAAAAATCCGAGAATCGCCACACACCTCGTGGGAGACTGTTAAAGTCAATTGAGGGTCGATTTAGCACTTTATAACAATATTATACAAAATAATCCGAGAATCGCCACACACTGAATGGGAGCCTGTCAAAGTCAATTGAGAGTCGATTTAGTTTTTTTTAACAATATTATACGAAATAATCCGAGAATCGCCACACAACGAATAGGAGACTGTCAAAGTCAATTCAGGGTCGATTTAGTACTTTATAACAATATTATACGAAATAATACGAGAATCCCTTTGCAAGTAGAACATCAGTCAAATGAGGTCAATTTAGTACTTTATAACAATATTATACGAAATAATCCAAGAGATATACACACCCGGTGAGACTGTCAAAGTCAGTGAGGTCAATTTAGTACTTTACAACAATATTATGCAAATAATCCGAGAATCGCCACACACCGAGTGGGAGACTGTCAAAGTCAATTGAGTGTCGATTTTGTTCTTTATAACATTAATATACGAAATAATCCGAGAATCGCCACACACCCAGTGGGAGACTCTCAAAGTCAAATGAGGGTCAATTTTTTACTTTATAACAATATTATACCAAATAATCCGAGAATCGCCACACACCCAGTGGGAGACTGTCAGTCAAACGAGGGTCAATTTAGTACTTTATAACAATATTATACGAAATATTCCGAGAATCGTCACACACCCAGTGGGAGACTGTCAAAGTCAATTGAGGGAAGATTTAGCACCTTATAACAATATTATACGAAATAATCCGAGAATCGCCACACACCGAGTGGTAGACTGTCAAAGTCAATTGAGGGTCGATTTAGTACTTTAAAACAATATTATACGAAATAATTCGAGAATCGCCACAAACCGAGTGGGAAACTGTCAAAGTCAATTGAGGGTCGATTTAGTACTTTATAACAATATTAATCAAAATAATCCGAGAATCGCCACACCGAGTGGGAGACTGTCAAAGTCAATTGAGGGTCGATTTAGTACTTTCTAACAATATTATACGAAATAATCCGAGAATCGCCACACACCAAGTGGGACACTGTCAAAGTCAATTGAGAGTCGATTTAGTACTTAAGAACAATATTATACGAAATAATCCGAGAATCGCCACACACCGAGTGGGAGACTCTCAAAGTCAATTGAGGGTCGATTTAGTATTTAAGAACAATATTATACGAATTAATTCGAGAATCGCCACACAACGAGTGGGAGACTGTCAAAGTCAATTGAGGGTCGATTTAGTACTTAAGAACAATATTATACGAAATAATCCGAGAATCGCCACACACCGAGTGGGACTTCTCAAGAATCAATTGAGGGTCGATTTAGTACTTAAGAACAATATTATACAGAAATAATCCGAGAACCACACACCGAGTGGAGACTGTCAAAAGTCAATTGAGGGTCGATTTAGTACATTAGAACAATATTATGCGAATTAATCCGAGAATCGCCACACAACAGAGTGGGGAGACTGTCAAAAGTCAATTGAGGGTCGATTTAGTGCTATAACAATAATATACCAAAATAATCCCAAGTCGCCACACCGAGTAGGAGACTCTCAAAGTCAGTGAGGTCAATTTTAGTGCAGTATAACAATATTATGCAGGGCATCAGTGAATCGCCACAAACCGAGTGGGAAACTCTCAAAGTCAATTGAGGGTCGATTTAGTACTTTATAACAATATTAAACGAAATAATCCGAGAATCGCCACACACCGAGTGGGAGACTTTCAAAGTCAATTGAGGGTCGATTTAGTACTTTCTAACAATATTATACGAAATAATCCGAGAATCGCCACACACCAAGTGGGACACTGTCAAAGTCAATTGAGGGTCGATTTAGTACTTAAGAACAATATTATACGAAATAATCCGAGAATCGCCACACACCGGTGGGAGACTCTCAAAGTCAATTGAGGGTCGATTTAATCGTTAGAACAATAATATACGAATTAATCCGAAATCTTACACAACAGTGGGAGACTGTCAAGATCAATTGAGGTCGATTTAGTACTAAGAACAATATTATACGAAAATAATCCGAGAATCGCCACACCAGGTGGGACACTGTCACAAAGAATCAATTGGTCGATTTGGTACTTAAGAACAATATTATGCAAATAATCCGAATACTTACACACGGTAGAGACTGTCAAAAGTCAATTGAGGGTCGATTTAGTACTTTATAACAATATTATACGAAATAATCCGAGAATCGCCACACACCCAGTGGGAGACTTTCAAAGTCAATTGAGGGTCGATTTAGCACTTTATAACAATAATTTACCAAATAATCCAAGAATCGCCACACACCGAGTGGGAGACTCTCAAAGTCAATTGAGGGTCAATTTTAGTACATTATAACAATATTATACGAAATAATCCGAGAATTGCCACACACCGAGTGGGAGACTGTCAAAGTCAATTGAGAGTCGATTTAGTACTTTATAACAATATTATACGAAATAATCCGAGAATCACCACACACCCAGTGGGAGACTGTCAAAGTCAATTGAGGGTCGATTTAGTACTTTATAACAATATTATAGACTAATCCGAGAATCGCCACACACCAAGTGGGAGACTGTCAAAGTCAATTGGGGGTCGACTTAGTAGTTTATAACAATATTATACGAAATAATCCGAGAATCGCCACAAACCGAGTGGGAAACTGTTAAAGTCAATTGAGGGTCGATTTAGTAATTTATAGCAATATTTTACCCAATAATCCGAGAATCGCCACACAACGAGTGGGCGACAGTCAAAGTCAATTGAGGGTCGATTTAGCAATTTATAACAATATTATACAAAATAATCCGAGAATCGCCACACACTGAGTGGGAGCCTGTCAAAGTCAATTGAGAGTCGATTTAGTTTTTTTAACAACATTATACCAGAAATAATCCGAGAATCGCCACACAACGGGCCAGGAGACTGTCCAAAGTCAATTGAGGGGTCGATTTGAGTACTTTATAACAATATTATACGAAATAATACGAATCACTTTGCAGTGGGGAGACTTCATCAGTCAAAAAGAGGGGTCAATTACAGTACTATAACAATATTATACAGAAATAATCGAGAAATCGCCACACACCAAAGGTGGACACTGTAAAAGTCAATTGAGGGTCGATTTAGTACTTAATAACAATATTATACGTAATAATACGAGAATCGCCACACAACGAGTGGGAGACTGTCAAAGTCAATTGAGGGTCGGTTTAGTACTTTATAACAATATTATAAGAAGTAATCCGAGAATCGCCACACACTGAGTGGGAGACTGTCAAAGTCAATTGAGGGTCGATTTAGTACGTTATAACAATATTATAGGAAATAATCCGAGAATCGCCACACACCCAGTGGGAGACTGTCAGTCAAATGAGGGTCAATTTAGTACTTTTTTAACAATATTATACGAAATATTCCGAGAATCGCCACACACCCAGTGGGGGACTGTCAAAGTCAATTGAGAGTCGATTTAGTACTTTATTACAATATTATACCAAATAATCCGAGAATCGCCACATCTCGAGTGGGAGACTGTCAAAGTCAATTGAGGGTCGATTTAGTACTTTATAACAATATTATACGAAATAATCCGAGAATCGCCACACACCCAGTGGGAGTCTGTCAAAGTCAATAGTCAATAGTCAATTTAGTACTTTATAACAAAATAAACGAAAAAATCCGAGAATCGCCACACACCTAGTGGGAGACTGTTAAAGTCAATTGAGGGTCGATTTATTAATTTATAACAATATTTTACCCAATAATCCAAGAATCGCCACACACCTAGTGGGAGACTTTTAAAGTCAATTGAGGGTCGATTTAGCACTTTATAACAATATTATACAAAATAATCCGAGAATCGCCAAACACTGAGTGGGAGCCTGTCAAAGTCAATTGAGAGTCGATTTAGTTTTTTTTAACAATATTATACGAAATAATCCGAGAATCGCCACACAACGAATAGGAGACTGTCAAAGTCAATTGAGGGAAGATTTAGCACCTTATAACAATATTATACGAAATAATCCGAGAATCGCCACACACCCAGTGGGAGACTGTCAAAGTCAATTGAAGGTCAATTTAGTACTTTATAACAATATTATACGAAATAATCCGCGAATCGCCACACACCCACTGGGAGACTGTCAAAGTCAATTGATGGTCGATTTAGTACTTTATAACAATATTATACGAAATAATCCGAGAATCGCCACACTCCGAGTGGGAGACTGTCAAAGTCAATTGAGGGTCGATTTAGTACTTTATAACAATAATATAAAAAATAATCCGACAATCCTTCTACACACCCCAGTGGGAGACTGTCAAAAAAGAAGTCAAATGAGGGGTCAATTTTGTACTTTATAGCAATATTATACGAAATAATCCGAAATCGCCACACCCAGTGGGGAGCTGTCAGTCAAATGAGGTCAATTTGGTACTTCTCAACAATATTATACATTGAATCGCCACACACCCAGTGGGGAGACTGTTAAAGTCAATTGAGGGTCGATTTAGTAATTTATAACAATATTTTACCCAATAATCCGAGAATCGCCACACAACGAGTGGGCGACAGTCAAAGTCAATTGAGGGTCGATTTAGTTTTTTTTAACAATATTAAACGAAATAATCCGAGAATCGCCACACATCGAATAGGAGACTGTCAAAGTCAATTGAGGTTCGATTTAGTACTTTATAACAATATTATACGAAATAATGCGAGAATCGCCACACACCCAGTGGGAGACTGTCAGTCAAATGAGGGTCAATTTAGTACTTTATAACAGTATTATACGAAATAATCCGAGAATCGCCACACACCCAGTGGGAGACTGTCAAAGTCAATTGAGGGTCAATTTAGTACTTTATAACAATAATATACGAAATAATCCGACAATCGCCACACACCGAGTGGGAGACTGTCAAAGTCAATTGAGTGTCGATTTTGTTCTTTATAACATTAATATACGAAATAATCCGAGAATCGCCACACACCCAGTGGGAGACTGTCAAAGTCAAATGAGGGTCAATTTTGTACTTTATAACAATATTATACGAAATAATCCGAGAATCGCCACACACCCAGTGGGAGACTGTCAGTCAAATGAGGGTCAATTTAGTACTTTATAACAATATTATACGAAATATTCCGAGAATCGCCACACACCCAGTGGGAGACTTTCAAAGTCAATTGAGGGTCAATTTAGTACTTTATAACAATATTATACGAAATAATCCGAGAATCGCCACACATCCAGTGGGAGACTGTCAAAGTCAATTGAGGGTCGATTTAGTACTTTATTACAATAGTATACCAAATAATCCGAGAATCGCCACACCTCGAGTGGGAGACTGTCAAAGTCAATTGAGGGTCGATTTAGTACTTTATAACAATATTATACGAAATAATCCGAGAATCGCCACACACCCAGTGGGAGTCTGTCAAAGTCAATAGTCAATTTAGTACTTTATAACAAAAATATACGAAATAATTCGAGAATCGCCACACACCCAGTGGGAGACTGTCAAAGTCAATTGAGGGTCAATTTAGCACTTTATAACAATATTTTACCAAATAATCCGAGAATCGCCACACACTCAGTGGGAGACTGTCAAAGTCAATTGAGGGTCGATTTAGTACGTTATAACAATATTATACGAAATAATCCGGGAATCGCCACACACCCAGTGGGAGACTGTCAAAGCCAAATGAGGGTCTATTTAGTACTTTATAACAATATTATACGAAATAAAGCGAGAATCGCCACACACCCAGTGGGAGACTGTCAGTGAAATGGGGGTCAATTTAGTACTTTATAACAATATTATACGAAATAATCCGAGAATAGCCACACACCCAGTGGGAGACTGTCAAAGTCAATTGAGGGGTCAATTTAGAACTTTATAATAATATTAAACGAAATAATCCGAGAATCGCCACACACCCAGTGGGAGACTCTCTAAGTCAATTGAGGGTCGATTTATTAGTTTATAACATCTTAAATATCAATTCGATATCGCCTACACCTCGAGTAGGTGACTATCAACCTCAATTGACTGTCGATTTTAGTACTAATATACAATATTGGCCTGCGAAAATAATCAAGAATGTAACACACCGAAATTGGGAGACTGTCAAAAGAATCAATTGAGGTCGTTTAGTACTTTATAACAATATTATACGAAATAATCCGAGAATCGCCACACAGTGAGTGGGAGACTGTCAAAGTCAATTGAGGGAAGATTTAGCACTTTATAACAATAATATACGAAATAATCCGAGAATCGCCACACACCGAGTGGTAGACTGTCAAAGTCAATTGAGGGTCGATTTAGTACTTTATAACAATATTATACGAAATAATTCGAGAATCGCCACAAACCGAGTGGGAAACTGTCAAAGTCAATTGAGGGTCGATTTAGTACTTTATAACAATATTAATCGAAATAATCCGAGATTCGCCACACACTGAGTGGGAGACTGTCAAAGTCAATTGAGGGTCGATTTAGTACTTTCTAACAATATTATACGAAATAATCCGAGAATCGCCACACACCGAGTGGGACACTGTCAAAGTCAATTGAGGGTCGATTTAGTACTTAACAACAATATTATAGGAAATAATCCGAGAATCGCCACACACCGAGTGGGAGACTGTCAAAGTCAATTGAGGGTCGATTTAGTATTTAAGAACAATATTATACGAATTAATCCGAGAATCGCCACACAACGAGTGGGAGACTGTCAAAGTCAATTGAGGGTCGATTTAGTACGTTATAACAATATTATACGAAATAATCCGGGAATCGCCACACACCCAGTGGGAGACTGTCAAAGCCAATTGAGGGTCTATTTAGTACTTTATAACAATATTATACGAAATAAAGCGAGAATCGCCACACACCCAGTGGGAGACTGTCAGTGAAATGAGGGTCAATTTATTACTTTATAACAATATTATACGAAATAATCCGAGAATAGCCACACACCCAGTGGGAGACTGTCAAAGTCAATTGAGGGGTCAATTTAGAACTTTATAATAATATTAAACGAAATAATCCGAGAATCGCCACACACCCAGTGGGAGACTCTCTAAGTCAATTGAGGGTCGATTTAGTAGTTTATAACAATATTATTCCAAATAATTCGATAATCGCCACACCTCGAGTGGGTGACTGTCAGCCTCAATTGACTGTCGATTTAGTACTTTAATACAATATTGTACGAAATAATCCGAGAATCGCAACACACCGAGTGGGAGACTGTCAAAGTCAATTGAGGGTCGATTTAGTACTTTATAACAATATTATACGAAATAATCCGAGAATCGCCACACAGTGAGTGGGAGACTGTCAAAGTCAATTGAGGGAAGATTTAGCACTTTATAACAATAATATACGAAATAATCCGAGAATCGCCACACACCGAGTGGTAGATTGTCAAAGTCAATTGAGGGTCGATTTAGTACTTTATAACAATATTATACGAAATAATTCGAGAATCGCCACAAACCGAGTGGGAAACTGTCAAAGTTAATTGAGGGTCGATTTAGTACTTTATAACAATATTAATCGAAATAATCCGAGAATCGCCACACCTCGAGTGGGAGACTGTCAAAGTCAATTGAGGGTCGATTTAGTACTTTCTAACAATATTATACGAAATAATCCGAAAATCGCCACACACCGTGTGGGACACTGTCAAAGTCAATTGAGGGTCGATTTAGTACTTAAGAACAATATTATACGAAATAATCCGAGAATCGCCACACAACGAGTGGGAGACTGTCAAAGTCAATTGAGGGTCGATTTAGTATTTAAGAACAATATTATACGAATTCATCCGAGAATCGCCACACAACGAGTGGGAGACTATCAAAGTCAATTGAGGGTAGATTTAGTACTTAAGAACAATATTATACGAAATAATCCGAGAATCGCCACACACCGAGTGGGACACTGTCAAAGTCAATTGAGGGTCGATTTAGTACTTAAGAACAATATTATACGAAATAATCCGAGAATCGCCACACACCCAGTGGGAGACTCTCAAAGTCAATTGAGGGTCAATTTAGTACTTTATAACAATATTATACGAAATAATCCGACAATCGCCACACACCGAGTGGGAGACTGTCAAAGTCAATTGAGGGTCGATTTAGTACTTTATTACAATATTATACCAAATAATCCGAGAATCGCCACACCTCGAGTGGGAGACTGTCAAAGTCAATTGAGGGTCGATTTAGTACTTTATAACAATATTATACGAAATAATCCGAGAATCGCCACACACCCAGTGGGAGTCTGTCAAAGTCAATAGTCAATTTAGTACTTTATAACAAAAATATACGAAATAATTCGAGAATCGCCACACACCCAGTGGGAGACTGTCAAAGTCAATTGAGGGTCGATTTAGTAATTTATAACAATATTTTACCCAATAATCCGAGAATCGCCACACAACGAGTGGGAGACTCTCAAAGTCAATTGAGGGTCAATTTAGCACTTTATAACAATATTTTACCAAATAATCCGAGAATCGCCACACACCCAGTGGGAGACTGTAAAGCAAATAGGGTCTATTTATTGTTTATAACAATATTATACGTAATAATACGAGAATCGCCACACCTCGAGTGGGAGACTGTCAAAGTCAATTGAGGGTCGATTTAGTACTTTATAACAATATTATACGAAATAATCCGAGAATCGCCACACATCCAGTGGGAGTCTGTCAAAGTCAATAGTCAATTTAGTACTTTATAACAAAAATATACGAAATAATTCGAGAATCGCCACACACCCAGTGGGAGACTGTCAAAGTCAATTGAGGGTCGATTTAGTAATTTATAACAATATTTTACCCAATAAACCGAGAATCGCCACACAACGAGTGGGAGACTCTCAAAGTCAATTGAGGGTCAATTTAGCACTTTATAACAATATTTTACCAAATAATCCGAGAATCGCCACACACCCAGTGGGAGACTGTCAAAGTCAATTGAGGTTCGATTTAGTACGTTATAACAATATTATAAGAAATAATCCGGGAATCGCCACACACCCAGTGGGAGACTGTCAAAGCCAAATGAGGGTCTATTTAGTACTTTATAACAATATTATACGAAATAAAGCGAGAATCGCCACACACCCAGTGGGAGACTGTCAGTGAAATGAGGGTCAATTTAGTACTTTATAACAATATTATACGAAATAATACGAGAATCATACAAACCAGGTAGAAACTGTCAAAGATAATTGGTCGATTTGGTACTATAACAATAATGATGAAAATGATAAGAGAATCTTCAGTGGGAGACTCTCAAAGTCAATTGAGGGTCGATTTAGTATTTAAGAACAATATTATACAAAATAATTCGAGAATCGCCACACACCCTGTGGGAGACTGTCAAAGTCAATTGAGGGTCGATTTAGTACTTTATAACAATATTATACGAAATAATCCGAGAATCGCCACACACCAAGTGGGACACTGTCAAAGTCAATTGAGGGTCGATTTAGTACTTAAGAACAATATTATACGAAATAATCCGAGAATCGCCACACACCGAGTGGGAGACTGTCAAAGTCAATTGTGGGTCGATTTAGTATTTAAGAACAATATTATACGAATTAATCCGAGAATCGCCACACAACGAGTGGGAGACTGTCAAAGTCAATTGAGGGTCGATTTAGTACTTTATAACAATAATATACGAAATAATCCGAGAATCGCCACACACCGAGTGGGACACTGTAAAAGTCAATTGAGGGTCGATTTAGTACTTAAGAACAATATTATACGTAATAATACGAGAATCGCCACACAACGAGTGGGAGACTCTCAAAGTCAATTGAGGGTCGGTTTAGTACTTTATAACAATATTATACGAAGTAATCCGAGAATTGCCACACACCGAGTGGGAGACTGTCAAAGTCAATTGAGGGTCGATTTAGTACGTTATAACAATATTATAGGAAATAATCCGAGAATCGCCACACACCCAGTGGGAGACTGTCAGTCAAATGAGGGTCAATTTAGTACTTTTTTAGTAATATTATACGAAATAATCCGAGAATCGCCACACACCCAGTGGGGGACTGTCAAAGTCAATTGAGAGTCGATTTAGTACTTTATAACAATATTATACCAAATAATCCGAGAATCGCCACATCTCGAGTGGGAGACTGTCAAAGTCAATTGAGGGTCGATTTTGTACTTTATAACAATATTATACGAAATAATCCGATAATCGCCACACACCCAGTGGGAGTCTGTCAAAGTCAATAGTCAATAGTCAATTTAGTACTTTATAACAAAATTATACGAAAAAATCCGAGAATCGCCACACACCTAGTGGGAGACTGTTAAAGTCAATTGAGGGTCGATTTAGTAATTTATAACAATATTTTACCCAATAATCCGAGAATCGCCACACAACGAGTGGGCGACAGTCAAAGTCAATTGAGGGTCGATTTAGCACTTTATAACAATATTATACAAAATAATCCGAGAATCGCCACACACTGCGTGGGAGCCTGTCAAAGTCAATTGAGGGTCGATTTAGTAATTTATAACAATATTTTACCCAATAATCCGAGAATCGCCACACAACGAGTGGGCGACAGTCAAAGTCAATTGAGGGTCTATTTAGCACTTTATAACAATATTATCCGAAATAATCCGAGAATCGCCACACACCGAGTGGGACACTGTAAAAGTCAATTGAGGGTCGATTTAGTACTTAAGAACAATATTATACGTAATAATACGAGAATCGCCACACCTCGAGTGGGAGACTGTCAAAGTCAATTGAGGGTCGATTTAGTACTTTATAACAATATTATACGAAATAATCCGAGAATCGCCACACATCCAGTGGGAGTCTGTCAAAGTCAATAGTCAATTTAGTACTTTATAACAAAAATATACGAAATAATTCGAGAATCGCCACACACCCAGTGGGAGACTGTCAAAGTCAATTGAGGGTCGATTTAGTAATTTATAACAATATTTTACCCAATAAACCGAGAATCGCCACACAACGAGTGGGAGACTCTCAAAGTCAATTGAGGGTCAATTTAGCACTTTATAACAATATTTTACCAAATAATCCGAGAATCGCCACACACCCAGTGGGAGACTGTCAAAGTCAATTGAGGTTCGATTTAGTACGTTATAACAATATTATAAGAAATAATCCGGGAATCGCCAC